>NC_135411.1:24363014-24610514 GCF_051991245.1 Festucalex cinctus | reverse complement strand
CCTCATAGTTTCAATGTTTTGTTGGCATTTATAGTAAATAGTAAGTAAACAAACGTGTAGACGGTTAGCTACCCTCAGCTATCGTTACTAGTCTTTGGCTAAAAACAACAAAGGGAGATCATTACCTTAGCGCAGACGTAGTGGTTTCTGGTCATTTTGGAGGGATTTAACTGGTCGTGTTTGCAAAGTTTGTTCTGTTGGCATTTATAGTAAATAGTAAGTCAACAAATGTGTGGACAATTAGCTACCAGGAGCTATCGTTAGCCTTTGGCTAAAAACAACAAGGAAGTACATTACCTTCGTGCAGACATAGTAGATTCTGGTCATTTGGAGGGATTCGACTGGCCGTATGTGTGGTCTTCCAGCGCAGACATTTTTTATAGTTGTTTGAGAGTTTAGGTAAGGGAATAAACTGGACAGCGTCTTTCTCGTGTCTCCCTTACAGCTGTGACTTCAGCAGGATGCCGGTTAGTCGATCGGGATAACGGCTATCACTCTTACACAAGCCGTTACTCCAGCGTTTTACCATTTTATTGATTTTTTTTCTTGGCTTTGGACAACCACGCAATGAACCACCGGGAGCTGGATTGCTTTTGTTTGTCCGCAGCAAAACTCACGTGCCCTCGCAGACATGAGGTCTTGCGTCTTGATTGGTTTACTAGGTCATGCGGGCGTGGTTAACGGTAAATTAAATTTTTGACTAACGAACAATTCATTCAGAGATTAAACGAGTTGATATGTAAAAATCCACTGAAAATATACATGTCATTTTTTAAATATAATTTGGTCAATAACATGATAAAGAGACATGCAGCAATTCCAAAATTTTCACAAATTCATACATATCTCAAAAATGATATAATTTTTGTTTCCGTCTGCTGTCCAGCGGTAATAACGGTAAAGCCAGATTGAGTGACTAAAACGGACCATTTGAACCCAAAAAAGGAAGTCTGAAAACACTATGATGTGCTTTCATTACTTTAGGTCTATTAAATATGTAAACACTGTCCATGTAAAAAGCATCTTTAGTAAACATGCTGCAAAATATGAAATTTCCTTTTGGACATATGATGGCAGAAACATACTGGCATTAAAAGTTAAAAATATATATATATTGCTGAAGCAATCTACAGACTCAGGCCAGATAGTAGATCCTCGAGTCTCAATGTAACATGATGAAGCAGATTTCGGTCTGTCGGCTAATGTACTGAAATCTGTTCATAGTTCTCATTCAACGAATAGAATGTTTTCTTATACAATTTCTAATAATAATTCAAAACATCCGTCCATCCATTTTCTTAACTGCTTTTCCTTACTAGGGTCGCGGGGGTGCTGGAGCCTATCCCAGCAGGCTTCGAGCAGTAGGCGGGGTACACCCTGAACTGGTTGTCAGCCAATCCAGGTAATTAAAAACAGCCAATCAAATTTAAAATAAAATGAAAAACTATTGCTGCGATTGTCTGGCAACCAGTCCAGGGTATACCCCTCCTACTGCCCAAAGCCAGCTAGATAGGCTCCAGCACTCCCCGCGACCCTTGTGAGGGATAAGCGGTCAAGAAAATGGATGGATGGATGGATGGATGGAAAAAGTATTGACTCAAGACAGCAAGTAGAGCCCAGAGTCAGCGATAATGTGAAATCCTTGCTTGAATTTCATATGAATGGAAACTGTTTATAATGCAGATTAAAATCACGTCCTCAAAATCAAATCAATCAAAATAAATAAATCTATTGACTCAGACCAGGCAGTAGAGCCTCGAGGCCCAACAAAACAGAGTTGCAAAGTTCTGCAATCTGTGTTTAGATTGGATCCACATGTAGACTTTTTCTAATTCAGATTAAAAACATTTGTCTTGCGAAATGTCTCAGGCTTTCACTATTTAACTTTTATGCTGTGCGACGCCTGCTATTGATAACACACATTTTTAATATTTCACGGTGTTATTGTTTGTTTGACATGTGTACCAAATATAAACTGGCCTTTGCCTGACTTCCCCAAGGAAAGAAAAAGCTTGTGAAATGTTTGGAAAACATGACTGTGCCAAAAATGCCAGAAATAGCGAGAGATAAAAAGATGTTATTTTCTTGTCGATTTATCGTCATCAACATGTGCATTTATGTATCTCAGCAGTAAGGCTTCAGTCACACACGGAGAGCATGGAAGGAGAGTGGTGTTTGTGTAATGACACAGTCACGTCGCAGTAATTACAGGAGTCAGTGACAGTGATCCATTAGCCTCAGGAGGCAGGCGGCGAGCAGTAATGGCGACGTACAGGCTTCTCCTACGCATACACCACTGGCTGTGTGTGTGTCACTGGGTATGTCTGTATGTATGTATAAATATATGCATTTAAAAATAAGACAACCTTTTATTACACAACCGCAAGCATGCAGTCAGTCGCACCCTCTGAGAAAAATCAGTCCCTGACACAAGTTTCACCTATCAACATTAAGTTTGGCTAAAATGCCTATAATAACAGGATGTACAAAAAAGTCTCAAGGGGCCATGCATGAACGTGAACAGTGACGTGGTTTGAAGCCATCATTTTGCATGCAGTCGTGACTCCCTGGAAAGTTTGAAAAAAATAAAATAAAAGTCAGACTTTCTCCAATCAATATGAAATTGGGTAGATAAAAAACTTAGGAGGACATATCATACAACATAAGACACAAGAAAAAGTCTCAAGGATACAAATATTGGGCCCAAAATTTAACAGGAAGTGAACCGTTTTAGAATGACGCCATTGTGTCACATTCAGTTGCACCCACTGGGAAGTTAAAAAAACAAAACAAAACAAAAAAAACCCAAAACGTCAGCCCCTGACTTTGAATACTCCAATCAACATGAAATTCAGCGGACATGTCCATCATAATGACGAAAAAACGACTTGATTGATGTTTGGTTTGAACGAATGAAAAGCTGAAGAATGCATGCTCACTTAGCTTAGCATTTTGAGGTGAAATAGCCCGACGAATATAACAGTTAGCAGAGCTTAACTCAATTTAAAGATGACATCTGTGGCGGAAAGCCAAAGAATATCTTTATTTAACACTTGAAGGCTAAAGTGGCCTAAAAAAATTGAGGCAGCTTTGTTTTTCTGAACACTTATGAGCACAATTTAGCATAGCATCGCTATGTAACCAAAACAATGAGTGTTAGCTTACCTAACATTTGTGACCTAATGTAAGCAAAATAGCAGTTTAGCATATCTTTGCTTACAGTAGGTTGACAAGACGTGCCATTTTGAGCCTTGGATCCCGGCAGATTTTGCCAACCTCATTGTTTTGTCCCCCCATAGCGTCACACAGCTCACACAGTTGTCATAGCGATTCATACGAACTATTAAATTATTTCCTATTGAGTCCCAAGTTCCCGTTTGCGTTCTCATTTACATCGCATCCGCCTCTAATCGGTAGCAGGACAGCCGTTAGTAGGCTTTGACAGTACTAGAACTACTTCCGGCTTTCTTATCTAAGAATCATGGGAAATGTATTCCTACTGTCCACTACGATCGCCAATTGCTGGTCAGACAACACAAGCTGAACTTTCTAGCGGTATATTTCCAATATTACAATGCTTGAGCATTGAGCAAGGTCAACGGCACAGCCAGCTTCCATTAGCTGTCAGGACCAAGCAAAGGAGGTTGGATAATTAAGAGACGAATGTAGCCTAAATAAAATCCTGTGAACTCAATAAACATGGCAAAAAAAGCATGTTTTGGCATATGTCATGAGATTACATAAATTAAGTAGACAGTATTGTATGATGTCATATTTCTATATTCTCATATATTATGAGTCTAATAAAGTTTGGGATTCCTGGTGCAACATATTTAGGTTCAAACGTTCGTAGACAGATTGCTGGGAAAAGAACTCAGTGGCTTGCATTCCTCATGCACCGTATTTTTAGGGACAGCTGTTTGAAATTTCCTCTTGGGGGCTTTCACTGTTGGAGCTGGGCCAGGCCTCGCCTTCACTCTGAGCCCTCGCCGTTTGGCACACAGCAGTTTTGGTGCCATCATCTGACATGTGTGGACTCTTGTACAGTCCAAATATATAAATAATAAGAGCAACACTGTGTGTGTTGTCTTTGTGTTTTACGACTGACTGGTACACACAACAACAACAAAGAAAAAGAAAACAACATTTTTAGGGCTTTCCCATTCTAACTAAACTCCACATTTTGCAGATGTGTTCATTCTGGTGAAAATGTGTAGAGACCACTGGCGTAACCTATAAAAATTGTGACAGCAGCGCCACCCAGAATCTTTTAAAAATTCCGCCACTGAAGTCAGATTTACATAGCAACATGAAACCTGGCAGGCATGTCTATCATAAGTAGACCCACAAAAGAAGTCTAAAAGGTCCCATGAATGCCCTGAAACAAAGGTAGGTGTAGTATTGCAGCAAAGTTTGATGATGATGATAATAATAATAATAATAATAATAATAATAATAAGTAGACCCACAAAAAAGTCTCATGGTCCCATGCCCTTAAACAAAGGTTGGTGTAGCATTAAACAAAGGACTCACTATACAACAAAAAAATCTACTTGTAATTACTCATGAATTTTTGGGGAATGTTTAGTCCCCCACAGCTAGTTTGAGTTGGCAACATGAGATTTGGTAGGCATATTATTGTGAGCAGAGTAGACCCACAAAAAGGAAGTTTGCCATTTTGGTTTAAAGAGGTCTTTTTAAGGCCACCATGGCCATTTCCAGGTGACCTTCACTAGAGGTCGAGACTTTTTCTGATTGCTTCCAAGTTTGAAGCAAGTACAGTAATCAAGTGGACAACGCTAACTTGAGAAGGATTTGACTTTTTGTCATTGCGTGTGGGCAGAACATGTCAACAAGATTTGAAGACTTGCAGTATAATAATAATAATTAAAAAAAACTTAGGATAATCCAATTCATGATTTTGGGGAGGGCAATTGAGTCCTCAAAGTGAATTCCACTGAGCTACATGAATTTGGGAAGACAAGTGCATCTTGAGTAGATTTAAAAAAACAAACAAAAAAACTCAAGAAGTCATCAGCAAATCAGCCATTTTGTTTCAAATCACACATTTTCGTGTCGCTTTGGCCAATTCCATTGGCCCTTCAAAGATTAACTTCTAGAGATTTTACCCAATTGCTACCGAATTCTAACCTCATACACCAGCTAAAACAGACTTGCAACGGTTAATTGTGAAGTATTTGAAATCTCGTTTCACATACAATAATGCTGCTCCCGGCACTCAGTCAAACCATGTAATGATAGTTGTACTATGTTTTAGCTATTTCTAAAACATTACTACTCTTACAGCCTACAGATGTCTTGCATTAGCATCGGCATGCAGCAATATCTGTCCATAACGTTTGCTGGATGCACGTTAATCCTCCCGCAACACCCCTCCACTTATCGTACGGCCCAGTAAGGCACCACCATGTCTCCTTACTGTACATAAAACACAAGTTTGAGCTGTCTGAAGATGTGAACTCCCTCGATCATATTTCAAAAGGCTGTAATAATCATGCCGCTCTATATAAAGACGGTGAAAAAGATGATTCAACATTCCCAGCAGCAATAACCTCAGTGAACATTCGCCTTCTTCACATCACCAAGCTCGCTACGACGCTAATCAAGAGCAGCCCACACGTCCTAAATCACTTTATAAAAAAAAAAAAAAAAAAAAAAAAAAAAAGCTACTTGGGGCCTGACAACATGTTCAATTTTCCACCCGCTTCGCCTCATTTTTATTCCGAGGGTGATGCCCAGTGTCACAGCGCGGCGCTTTCAATCCCAGGCGGGACAAAAGGCGACGGGAGGATGAGGAGGAAGAAGAAGAGGAGGAGGGTTAGAGGTGTGAGAAGCTTCAAGCGTCTCTTGTGTCTGATCAACTCTGATGGCTGCGCAGTCGATGGATCGGTCGCCCGTGAATGAGGCGATTGCTCCTCACGCCGAAACTCAACCGGTTGCGCTTTCACAGCCCTCAAGACTCGTCTGACCAACACATCGAATCGATTGAATTGTTAAATTTCTGCAATAAAATACTCTAAGTATACTTACGACTTTTGGAAAGGATAAGCTTATTTCTCAACATGGCAATCAAATTTTCCTGTCAACAATATGATTTTTGCAGCCGAAACGGGTCACGGTAGAAAGAGAAAGCAAACATTAAAACAACAAGCAATGAGGAACTTTTTAATGGTGAATCCTTCATGATCATCAAAATTACAAAATATGCTTAATTAGATGAAGTAGACCAGAAGCACTTGATTAATTCCCCCTCCCCCACACCAAAAAAGTTTTGTTTGTTTTTTTGTACAAAAAAAATTCTTCAAAAAAACGCCGATGAACATTCACTGTACATATTCCACAAAGAATGGAGGTAAACATGTAAAATAATCCCCCCAAAAATGTAGAAAAATCCCAAATGTGAATAAAAATATTGAATTTTTTTTTTTTTTAAATCAACAAATATGCTAATCTGTGGGGCCAAACTACTAATATACTGCGGTTCAGTGTAGTTTTTAAGTTGTAATATTACCAATCATATATGGCAGACATGTCTTAATTGCGCGTACACTGGGTCTTATATTGCCCTATTATTAAAATTTCGAGTGAGTTGTTTTATGTGAAAGAATGCACAAAATTATTTCCTGGTTTCTTGTTCAACAGTTATATGCCATCTGGTATGTTATGAGGTTGGATCCCAAAAGCGCAGACACAAATAAGATTTAACTCTTTACTCGCATAACATCGAGAGGCGTAGAAAAAACTTAACTAAACAAGAAACAATGAGAATGCATCGAGAATCACGAGACGCCAAGCCCCCTTGGGCTGCGGAGATGCACAGAGAAACAGTGGTAATAATCCAACAAACACACACATTTCTCAGACAGCTTATATTGACCGTGAATCGATCTGATTGTTTGTGGCTAGACATGTGGGTAACAAGACTGACATGGTTATCTGATTGGCTGTTGACCGGATAAAGAGATTAAAGACTCTTGACATCACATAGCTCCTGAATCACATAGGTGAAGACCAGTTGAAACTAGATGCCGATTATATCAGTTCAAAACAGACACTTGACCTCACAGTCATGACCCAAACATAACCCTGGCATGACCCAGACATGACAGTGCCATCCTTGAATGGTAATGTTTATGCAAGAGGGATGGATGGATGGATGGATGGATGGATAGATAGAAATATATTAACTTAAGAGAACATATTTCACACAAATGCTCTCCATTTTTAATCTAGCATTTTTTTCATAGATCTGGTCAGGAAGTGTGTGGTCTTATGTGGCCCCGGCCTCCATTAGTACTGATAAAAAAATCTTGGTTATCTCCAGCATGGAAGATTCCCATCTCTGGCGTAGACAAACTAGCTTCACAAGTTAGCGGCCCTCATATGCCATTGATATGTGCTTCATATTGGCACTAATTTGAGCAAATTCCTCAGTCTTGTGACGGTCACAGTACAAGCCCCAAAATTGCTGCTGCCCTTTCAATTTCAAGCATGAGTCTTTGAAACTTTTTCATGCATTTTGTCATGATAGACAATAGACATGTCCCTCCACTTTTGTGGTGAATTGCAGAGCGAGTGTCAGGAGCTAATTATTATTATTGTTTTTATTATATATATTTTTTAATTAATTAATGTTTTTTTTCCCAAGGTTTGTTTTCACGTACAAAATGTTGACTTAAAAAACAGAATGGCAGAATGGCAGAATTTCTGTTCAATTTCCAGCATGAGTCCATGAGATATTTTTGATTTTAATTTATGATGGACAGAACCTCAGGAGCTGATTTTTTTTAAAAACCTAGAAAAAAAGATCGGATCGAAATTGTGGATTCAAATTAAAATGGCTGACCTCTTGTTCGATTCTGGGCATGGGTCTTTTAGATTTTCTTGCGTCATGTGATATGTCTGCTGAATTTCATGTTGACTGGAGGATTTGCTGTGAGGGGATTTTTTTTTTTTTTTTTTTTTTTTTTTTTTTTTTTTTTGTTAATTTTCCAGGTGGTACATCCAAGTAATAAAAGATTAATTGTGGACTTTAAATGACCCTGGCTAAGAGGATCATTATAGCATTAATGTCTTTAATATTGCGGCTTGTAAAACACACAAATTGAACATATTCTGGCATTTGAAATTAATAGAAAATGATTTTGTAATAATTTATGGCACAAGAGGACCTCTAACATGATTTTTCAAGTGTAAATGTTACTCTTCTGTGCACAGTCTGTCAATGAATCTTTCAAATAACAATCATTAAAAATGAAGGCTTCATTCTCATAGTTTCTTTCTGTATGTCATAAATCTTCAAGTCCAAGCATGACACGCTGTCATATGTGGTCTCCTCCTCCTCCTCAAGTCACTTTACACCTGTTATACGTCATGAGAAAACCATCTGGGTAAAAAAAAAAAAAAAAAAAAAAAAAAAAGACACTTGGTCGTCACGAGTGACAGAATACATTTGAGTGATGATTGCGGTCAGAAGGCGGTGGTGTAAAAATGCCTCATGCGGTGCTTATGTGTGTCAAGGTGCGATTTTTCCACGCAGACATCCATCAAGTGCCTGAGGCCATGCAGGAGTGTTGCACAACAAGATGGATGTGATCACCATCTTGTTGACGTATAAGAGACTTCATCCTTGATGGCTTTTTTTTTTTTTTTTTTTTTGCAGAGTGGTTGCAACCCTCATGACTGCATTCATCAGCACGGACATATACAGGAAGGCCAGGCGACAGTGATTTTTAAAATTGATTCATTTATTTTTTGCTATTTCCGTATTTCAAAGCTGACTTGCACTTTTTACACCAAACAACATAGCTGTGAATAGAGAACAATTAGGCTGTGTTCACACCGCATAATACAATTTAGATTTTTTTGTATTTTTTTTAAATAATTTTTATGGAGAGGTTCACATGACAAAAAAAAAAATGTGACTACAAATGTGAACGGAATGCATCTGTGAATTGACACACAGCACAAGATTTAGGATAGGCAAGAGGGCAGGGCCTGGGCTCCAGGTGGAGGAGTGGAACCGTCACTTGCCTTTGGCGCTGGTTGGCGTGGGTTCGATCCTCTGCCTGGGAGACCCATGTGTGTACATGAAGTAAGCTTGTGTGAGAGAGTGAGTGAAAAAATAATAATAATAAAAAAATAAATAAAAAATAAAAGAGGGCAGGGCCTCACTGGCGCCCCAATGTGTAGATCTCAGTCCTGACGCTTTTTTGACAATTTCAATGATTTTGTGTCGTGAAGTTGCCGTAGTTGGGGAGCCAAGTTGGCGGGATCTTCTGCACATACGCGTCACCGATCGTGCAGGGTCACCGATGGCGTCTTGACAGAGCTAATGGAGACCTGAACACAGAAATGTGACACACCTGTTGGTGTGTCGACCTGCTCGAGTACGTCCGTTGCTGGAGGTAACAACAACACAACTTTAAATAACTTTAAAATGTCGTGATTAAACAAACAGGAAGGCGCTATAGACGAGGCAATCAAAACGACAAAACGGCGTACGACATAACTAAAGGACTCCCTGTATCTTCAATTATGTACAATACCATGTATTTAATTTTTTTTTTTTAAATCTGTGAATTCACATTGCAAAAGTGTAATTGTGTTGGAATTGGCTAATGAGGAACAGTACATAAGTTAGAGTGGATAGGAAATTTCGTGCTGAATATTTCAACAAGTGCATATTTGTTTTTGTGAGTGTACATCGGGTTGTGCTCGAGGGGGTCCAGACAGTTTAGTGTCTGGGATTTGACGGGAAAATATTTTATATATGCAATCCCACCTGACATGCATTATGAATGAAGCCCGTCATCAAACCATCAAAGCATCAAAGCTACAGCAGAACACACAGATGAAAGTCAGGTGGTCTACTCTTCACTAGGCTTGCTTTGGATACGTGGTTCCCACAACAACTGAGACCAAGCCCTGGTGCGAATAGCAAAACAACAACAAAAAAATGTGCATATTGGACAAATCCTAAGAATTTGTAAATAAAAAATAATAATAATGAAAAAAAAAGGCTTACAGATGTTTCGGTTTGCGTGCACATGCATATGGAGAAAATACTTTTCATAACCACTAACATCACTCATAATCACTCACATTTTCAACTTCAATTCGTCTGACAGCTCAGAATGGTAACAAAAGTACACACACGCACACACGTCACGGTCTCCCCAACCCTGAGGTCTGTTATTTTCCTGGCGTTCCCGCCGACATCTCCCTCAACGCCATCGATTTATTGTCGGTCGAGTGACATTGCAGAGAGAGAGAGAGAGAGAGGTGGCAAAATGAGGGATGGCAAAGTGAAGGACAGGCGAGTGGAGGATATTATTGATTTGGTGCAGACATTTGTTATCGCGCCGTCGCACAGAAACGGATGGAAAGCGGGAATGGTGCTTCTGCTCAAGGTGCTGATGCTAATGGATAAAAAAAAAAAAAAAAAGCACATCAATTATTGAGCGCGCGAGGATGAGACGCAGCAGGCGATTTTACATCCGCCGAGGAGTTTGTGCAAGTCTGGTTGACGACAATGAAGCGATCTTGATGAGGTTGCGTGTATGGAATCGACCGAATGCTACAAATTGTCTGGAATGTTTGCTCGAAGGCATCAGGGCAAACTGATCAGGGAAAACGTAAATTGAAATGAGCTGACAGTTTTATCGGAGAATCCGGGAAGTTTGTTTAAGAGAGGAAACAGGACACTTGATATTATTTATAGGGATAGGTGAATACCAGATATTGGTATCGGTCCGATACCCGGCCTTTTTCAAGGTATCGGTACACGCTTTGTTGCAGCTGTTTTACGATCAGGAACTAGAATTGTGAAATTAGAAGAAAAGAAAATTGCCAGTGTTTCTTTAAAATGTCATTGTTTTACATTTTTATTTTTATATATATATATTTTTTTTTTTTTTGGGGGGGGGGGAGTATCAAATGTACTAATGGTATTGGTACTTGGTATTGGTATGTTCAAGTGTTGAGTTCTTGTACTAGTACCGTTCTGAAAAAAAGTGTCTTTTATTTGTTGTTTTTTTGTTTTTTCAAGTTTTCAATGTTCAATTGTTTCATGTTTTTATTCTGAGATCCAAACCAGACTAGGAAAGTTTCAGTCATTAATTATTTAACTCAATAAAAGAAATGGCCTGTCTGCTAAATAAGCACTTTTTAAACTGACTTATTGGAGAAAGGAGGAAAGCTTGAAACTCCAACATAATTTCTATTTTTAAACAGTAATCCTGCCTTGAAACCTGAAAACCAAACAAACAAAACTTGGCTTGAAATTCTACTTTGAACCCCTAACACAGGCTAGTCAAGTCCCCTAACTTAGAAACCTACCCCTGGCCTTGAATCCTTATTTTAGAACCTTAAAACTTGCTTGATTCTACAATACGGCAAAGGGTTGATTTACTGAAACGTAAGCCACTGTGGAGTCTATTCCCTACTCCCAATTATATATGGCCATACTGTAAAAGACACTGATTTGTATGCTAATAACATTAGCGACAGGTGCTATGTCATATATTGACTTCTGTGTATCTGTTAGCCTCATTAGCAGTGCCTCGGTGTCGGGGGCTAATCGAGTGAACGTACAAGTGGAGGAGTTTTTGATTACAGCACAGCCGATAAATAATTCCCACAGAAATAAACAAATGTAATTGGTGTCAGAAGCTGACCTCACAGACGTTAGTGACGCGCTACATGCTACGTGCCCCTTTTCAAAGAGAACCTCATCTGTCCGCCACCAAATGAGGTTCCGCTCTCTGCTCCTTGTTGCCACGGCAACCGCTAGCACAGTTGCCGGCATTGCTGCGTTGTTATTAATCTGTAATCCCCCGTTGTGGTAGTCACCTACCTGCCTACTGTGTCGCCACGGCGACAAGGACACTTCTGGGGGAAAAAAAAAAAAAATGAAAGAACATGCTATCCCCTGGAAACCTCCCTGCGACCTCCATCAGTCCCCCCCTCCCCACTGAATGCCTACTCTGCGGCATTACAGCCGTTTCCATGGTGATGCTGATGGTTATCACACACACACCAACAGGTGAGCACTACTAACATTATACATTAGTTGTGAAATACATCAAATAATACAATAATTTATTCAATAATTAATTGCACTACCCTATTCTTGTCTAGTTCTTGTCGTTCTAGTTTTTGTTGTGTTTGGTTTTCTAGTGTCATTGTCCAGTCCTTAGAGTTGTTGGTGTCTTGATGTTAATCTTCACGTCTCTTAACTCTTTTACTGCCACACGTTATCACAAAAAAAAAAACCACACAAAAAAAAAAAACAGAGCCAGCCGATTTCGAGCATTTTAACTCATCTTTCAAAGCAAACATTATTGTATAAACGAATATTGTGTGCTTTTACTTCATATACAAAATGGGTACCAAATGAAAGATCGCATTCCATTCTTTCATTAGAAGTATGTTTCTACCTTATTCCGTTCTTTAGTAATCACCATTTGAAAATAGGTAATTTGAGTGACATTGAGCGAAAATTGAAAAGACAAACAGATAACAAGCTTTTTGTGAAGATACATTTTCTCCACAACAATGACTTTGACGCAAATATTTTTTTGGTTTAGTGATGCTCTGTGAATTAGGTTTAATGAGACAAAGGCTTTGATAATTCAGGTCATCCTCGAAAACGTTCTATTTCATCAGATTCTGTCACGTTTCATAACGTAATTCCATACACCGGCAGCCCATTGAAAAGAGATAAAATGCTGCCATCTGCTGGCCATAGTTAGTGGGTGTTTTTGATTCCACAACCCATTGACCAGTTAGCGCTGCACTTAGACGTTGCACTTCCCATTGATAAAACAAAACAAAACATAGATAACGTCATTTAACGTTTATGGCGGCATACATCATGATTGTACTAATAGTTATTCAACATTTTTGGTGGTAAAAGAGAGTTAATGTTTAGTTTTTAGTGTTCAATATCACTGTTCTAGTCCTTAAGTGCACTAGTCTTCAGTGTCTAACACTAAGTCCTTAAGGTCCTTAAGGTAGTGTCGTAGTGTCACATTTTTAATGTTCTGGTCTTCAGTGTTGTGTAGTTTTGGTGTCTAAGTATCATCGTCTGGTCATTCGGATTGCTCTTTAGTTTCTTGTTTTTGACATGCAGTGCCAAGTTTGTCATGTTTTCATTCTCACTTTGCGGCTGATGTAGTCGACCACGCATGTGATGTGGGCATTTGAAGGCTGCGTCCATTTGTGTGTGTCTACACCACACAGGTCCACAGGGCGCCGAATCTGTCTGCCCATGCCTCGATCAAATCCAACAAAATCGTGTTACACCATCTGCGCCATCACTTAGACCTTGTTTTTGCGGGTCTAAAATCTAGTCTAATTGTTTTGTTACTGAATTGTCAGATGCGTCGTGGAAACTCTGTCTGCCGGAATGCCCAGAGAGGCACAATGTGGTCCCAAACATGGTGGACTAGACTTTTGTCTAGAAAAATGGGGCCCTTTGTCTTATTTTTGCAGTATTTAGTGTCCTAGTATCTACAGCATATTCTTCTTCTTGCAGATTATAGTTATTGATGGTGTACTGTTTCCTGGTGTTGCACTTTTCAGAGTGTTATGTTCTGCTTCTAAGAATCTTACTGTTCCTGAAACTGCACTAGTTTACAGTAGCGCTGTCATATCAGATTCAACTCAAACCGTGTTGATGACACAACACACTTTGTCACTATTGGAATAAACAAGTCCGTTTCAAATGGTGTCATTAGGATGCCGCCCACGTTATTAACATGCTGGCCGGCCGCGGGAAGTCTCCACGGAAGTTTTCATTAGATTTGATTATCCGGCCGAATTAAAATCCAATCTCATAAATTAAACAAAAAGCCTTGTGAGATTTGTCTGATTTCCCCGGCGAGGCTGAAGATCTTTTCAGCACATAATTACGTCTTTCAACCAGGATTAGCCACATTAAATAGGAAAAAACATAATGGAGCAAATGAAAAGCTTAAGCAACAAAAGGATTATGACGTTACTTTTTGTTTACACTCAGCAGCATGCAACAATGTGACATACACTATATAGACAAATGTATTGGGACAGTTTCTAGCAGTTATAGCAATACTTTTGTCCCAATACTTTCGTGTAAAATCTTTCACTTTACTTTTAGGTGTCTCAAAAATGTCCAAAGTTCACATTTTCTTCACTTTTTGACTTCATGGGGTGTCCCAATTCGTTTGTCCACATTTTAGTCACATTTTGACCTTAACATTGATGTCCCAATACTTCTATTCCAAACTCTATACCCCCCCCCCCCCCTTTTTTTTGTTGTTGTCCCAATACTTTTGGTCAAATACATATTTTTCAGTTTCCACTTTCTGCAGCTGACCTACAACTTTTGTCCAAGCTTCACTTTTTCCTCATTTTTCAACTTCCCCTTCCCTCAAATACTTTGGATCCAAACTTGACATTTTCTCCAATTTTCACTTCCTGTATTTGTCCCAATACTTTTGGCACAAACATTGAATGTCTGCTGTGCTTCTAATCCGAGTACCCTCCTCCTTCTCCTCCTCATCATCATCCTCATAGTTCCCGCTGACAGCAGCTTGCGTTGTAATCCATTTACATGGTGCTTAATCTCATTTTTCAACACGTCACTCAGCGAGAGTGTGACTCCAAACAGCAGCCTGAAAGTAAACAGTCAAACTGCTACTAATACTCAAGACTGCTCATTCACTCTGACCAAATGATGTTACTTAGAAATTAGACAAGTTGGTTGGTCATGTCACGGGTGTAGATGACTTCAGATGCCGGGATCATGTGCTTTTGCACTCACCAATATAAAGAGTATTTATTTATTTATTTATTTATTTATTTATTTATTACAAAGTAATTTAGATTTTTTTTTTCTAGCATTTTTTTCTGCCAGTTTTCTTGCAACAAACACTGGAAAAAAATTAATATGCATGTACACAACATACAGTATACACACATACAAACATATATATAATTATAGCACATTATTTTGCAGCAACCCATGCAAATTCACTTACCCCGGGTTTTCACTGGATGCGGTTGCGGTGCGGTTGCGGTGCGGTCCGGCGACGCAAGCAATTAGATTCCATTCATTCGAATGGTGCAGTTTACACCGCTTGCGGGTGCGTTGCGTGTCGACTGCGGAAGGCCTGCGGCGTGCCGCAAGCCTTCCGCAAGGATAGCCTATTTTCTATTTTTGCCGGACGCCGCAGCGGTAGGCCTCCGGCAAATGGCAAGCTAGCACAAAACACATCGAGCGGGACAGGAAGACCGAGGCAGTTTCAAAATAAATTTCCGGTTAGCTTTCAGAATAAAACACTCGCCAGCTCCTATTTCGCAAGTTTTTCAGCAAAACGTGACGTGGGCGTCGCCGGGCCATGTGCTCATTCACGGTTTAGACACCAGCGAACATGGACGAGGAGAGGTTTATATTGGAGGTGGAAAACCACCTAATAATATATGACACGGCACATCCTTTTTATAAGGACTGTAATGTATTGTGAGTTTGATGTTCGCGATTGCTTGTTGTGCCCGTCTCGCTTGCCGTACTGAGCGGCAGCCGGACGCGGAAGACAGAAATAAAGAGTGGACCCGCACTGACCCGACTCTCATTATTAATATACTTTACAAGGACAACCAAAAAAAGGATGCTGCATGTTATCTCATAGCAGAAGAAGAAGAAAATGTTAAATCAAAAGAAGTCCACCTCTCGTTGTGAAATGCCACATGATCGCGCGCGCGCGGTCCCGCGAGACACGTTGGGAAGTGGGCGGCGACGGAGCTGCCGGACCGCAGCTGTGCGGAGCCGGTGTGGATTGACAAAAAAATTGACCCGTCCGGAGCACGCAGTCAAGACGCACCGCACCGCAACCGCACCGCAACAGCATCCAGTGAAAACCCGGGGTTACTCTCCCCCCTGCACCTTTCCCGGGATTTTATTATTATTATTATTATTATTATTATTATTATTATTATTATTATTATTTATACTTTTTCACAGGAGTTATAATGGGTCATCAATTATTCTCAGATTTTCGCTCATCAAATAGTGGGTGTCCATTGTGATGGCTTTTTAAATGAAATTTTAAAAAAGAAAAAAATTTTTTTTTTTTTTTGCAAAGAACACATAACAGTACTTTAAATATTTTTTTTATAAAACAAAACAAAACTACTTTTTTTTTTTTTCTTTTTTTTGTCACAATGCAGCCTGCAGTTTTTGTCTAAAAAAAAAAAAAAAAAAATCTTAAATCTTTTTTTTTTTTTTTTTTACATTTTCATGCTAGTTTATTTCTAGGAAACTTAATTTTCTTCGTTTATTTATTAAGATTCTGTATGACTTTTTTTCTTCTCAGTCACCTCCCCCAACATTTTCACCTCGTAGAACATGATGTGTGAATTAATCGCGGAGTCATTAGTGGTGCATCGCTAACTAACAAGATAGCCGCAGCACGGGTTGGGCGGCGGAATATTTGAACAGTTGGCAACTGAGCCCTCGCCACTCGTCATCCTCCTCTCTTGTCTCCCACAATGCATCTGGACCACCGCCAGCAAGCTCATTCAGAAAAATCAAGTCCATCCAGCTGTGACTCCAATTAAATATCACAGACTTTTGTTGGGAGGCTCATCATCACACGCTACCAAAAAAAAAACAAGAAACATTGAGTACGTTAACACTGCACGTTGTCTTGAATGTTTGCAAAACACATGGTTTGTTGAAAATTTAAATTGCCAACAAAGCTTATGAAACCTAAACCAGTCCTGACACGTGGGCATACTGTAGTTCCAACAACTGGAAAATCAATTTTTATCAATGAAACAAAACCTGTTATGTACTAAAAGGTTTGGATCCCAAATGCAGACACCAATAAGATTTTCTCCATTTATTCACATCGAGAGGCAGAAACTCAGAGACGCTGTACACAGGACAGTTGGACAATAGTCAGGCAAACCACACACAATTCTCAGACTGCACCCACAGACAGTGAATCGTAAATAACGACATCACATAGGTCCCGACATCACCGAAGAAAATTGCAATGTGACAACTTACTACCTGTAATACAACTAGCCCCGGTCTCCCCTACATTAAGTGTGACAAGAGATTGTTTTTGTTGTTTAGAAAACCACATCAGGTTCATTAAAAATTGTCTTCAAATTGTTTTCAAAAATACGAAAAATAAAAAATAAAATACAGAATTATTTTTTTTTTTTTGTGTGACAATTTGGTTCTTTGAAGACTAAGTTGTTTTTAATGTTAATAAAAGCATGCATTCTTTAAATGAACAAAATCCTACTGGAAGTCCACAAAACTGTGCCCATTAAGTTAACTAGGTAAACTATCTATAGTGTTTACAAAAAAAAAATCTATTTGAAATGTTACCAGAATACCCCAAATTGTCTTTGATGTTTACAAAATAGAAAATGTTTATAAAATAAATTGGCCTCGAAATTATCTTAGTTTTACAAAACACATTTAATAGGTTAAACTGAATTCTCTAAATCGTACTTTATTTATAAAAGTAAGTACAGTATATTAGGTTAATTGAATTACCAAAATTGTCTTTGACGCTTCAAAAATGCCTTCACCCTCCCCCTTCAAAACAAATATAATGGCCTTCAATTATTCGTCTCTTTTCACTGTCCCCATCTTCTACGATAGCGGGGCTCCACTCTATATCCTTACCCTAAATGCATAATTGCCCAAGTAATTTTTAACTTAATGGCAAAATATCAATAAAATGCTTGTGAAAAATCAGTTATTTGCTAGTTTCCAGGTCATGGCAGTTTGCAAAGGTCAAATGGAGGCGAATGGACTCCTGTTTGTTGAATTTGTTTTTTCAAAAACATTCCAAAACGACTTACGCAATTATGCTATTAGGCTAAAGACGTTACGTGTCTTGAACTTGTCTTTGATGTTTAAAAACTAAATGTTAAGTGATACACGAAGGTCACAGATAAATGTTTCCCATATCAGTGCATGTTATCTAGGCAGTACTTGAGCAGTTAACTCGCCGCTAATCGGACATACTTTCGCAGATCAACCCATTCCCGCCACAAATAACAGGCTTGTGGGCTATCTTGATGGGGCTAAAAACGCCCATCTGGCCGGCCGGCGGGTCTCGTTGGAGGTCAAAGTGCTAATTAAGTTCTTTCGAGCGCCACCTCACATCCCCGCTGCGCTTTTCACAGCCGAGTCTTCAGATGCCAAGCCAAGTGCATCATTACCAGACAAACTCGCCTCCAGTAAGGAGGAGGACAAGTGAGGTGTCCTCCGCCATGTTTGGGTGTCTCCCCGACGGAACAAGTGCCAACCCACGAGACCAGTTAGAGGAGCTGCGTGGTTGTGACGTTTTAAAAATACAACACATTTAAGGCTGTGGGTTTTTCTACACAGGTAGAGGGTTCCATTCATGTTGGACTGATGCCTAATCAGGTTACCATGACAAGCCAAAACATATTTAAGATCTTGAGAACATTTTCGAAGAAATTTTGACTGTCAGGAAATGTAATTTAAAAACTGTTTTTTTCCTCGACAAAAAAAATTAATAATATATAAAAATATTTTAGAATGTTTATAGTAATATATATCTTTATATCTGTAATTGTGGGGAAAAAATGAAGTAGAAAAATACCAACAAAAAAAAAAATCAAAATTTATTCATAAAGCTCATGAAATTGACACTAGAAAACTGTTTATTAAAAAATACTTCCTTCATGCTTGGAATATGACCTTGACAAACGTCAGAGCTCCATTTTGAGTAGGATTTTAATGTTTATTTATTTTTATTTTTTATTTTATTTTTTTAAGAAAGGTCATTGTGATCATATCCTTATTTTCTAGACAGCACTTGAACAGGAGAGGCTCTTCGGGCATGTCCCACCAGCGGGAGGCCCCGGGGACGACCCAGGACATGCTGGAGAGACTGTGTCTCTCGGCTGGCCTGGGAACGCCTTGGGATCCCGCTGGTGGAGCTGGTTGAAGTGGCTGGGTTTCCCTCCTAAAGCTGCTGCCCCCGCGACCCGACCTCGGATAAACGGCAGAAGATGGATGGATGGATGGATGGATGGATGGATAAAAGAATAAAAATACAGTCAAATAAACATTTCAACCCTGGAAAAGGTTATTGCCATCGAGAGGGCTTATCCCTGCATGTTTTCTAGGCAAGACTCGAGCCGTTATATGATTTCAAGAGAGCATTTTGGCCAGTATGGCTTAGTGGCATTCTCGGGAAATATTTTCCAATTCAACCCATTTTACACAGAGCCAATGCAGAGATGTTAGTTTGAGATCGTTTGTCCGACTTGCAATCTCGTGTAGCAGAAATGCGGCCCAGCTGGAGGGACTTTGGAAACCTGTTGCTGATTTCAGGGCCCTGGGGCCATTACAGCTATTGTAGCACCTGTAAAAGAAAACACTCATCTCATCGACACGAGAAAGCTTGGCTGCCGTATGGCCGCCACGTGTTAATGGACAGCGGTCGGGCGGCCCCATTAAATAGTCGTTCGCTGTCATTTCTCAGTCCGCGGTGGCAGTTCATTAAGTCCCGAAGACCGCCACCGCCGCCTGGGCTTTCATCAAACCAACACAAGAAGAAGGAATAATGGCAGGTGTCAGCCATGAAAGGAAAAAGACAAATCCAATAGTGGAGTGATTAGCATTCCTTGGAGATGTGCATGTGTGTTTCTTGATAATGAGTGTGTGTTATTCCACAGCATGTCATTCCATCCTGAAAGGTGACAAGATTCGCAATCGTGTAACGAGAGCAATTAGTGATGGTGATGATTAGAACAAAGGTTGTCTTCTCCTTTAGATTTTTTTCATTGACTGAGATTGGCACCATAAACATATTTACTACAACCCCTAGCAAAAAGTATGGTATCACCAGTCACTCACTCAGACGTTTTATTCTGTAGATCAAACTCAAGATAAAAAGCATGAAACAGTCGTAAGGTCATTCCAAAGTGCAACATCTTGGCTTTCAGAAACACTAAAAGAAATGAAGAAAAAAAAATTGTGCTGGTCAGTAAATGTTACTTTTATAGAGCAAGTGCAGGGAAATAAATATGGAATCACTCCATTCTGAGGAAAAAAAATGTGGAATCATGAACAACAGACAAAGAAAAAACAATCAAAACCCATCACTAGTATTTATATGCACCACCTCTGGCTTTTATGATAGCTTGCATGCAGTCTCTGAGACATGGACTTGATGAGTGACAAACAATATTCTTTATCAATCTGGTGCCAATACTCTTTGATTGCAGTTGCCAGATCATCTTTGCAGGTCGGAACCTTGCTGTCGACCATTTCTTTCCATTTCCACCACAGGTTTTCAATTGGGTTGAGGTCTGGGCTATTTGCAGGCCATGACATTGACTGGATACGTCTTTCTCCAAGGAATGCTTTCACAGTTTTTGCTCTGTGGCATGATGCATTGTCATCTTGGGAAATGATTTCATCATCCCCAAACATGTTTTCAATTGAAGGGATCAGAAAGTTGTCCAAAATGTCAATGTCAACTTGTGCATTTATTGAAGATTGAACCACAGCCATCTCCCCAGTGCCTTTGCCTGACATGCAGCCCCATATCATCAAGGACTGTGGGAATTTTCACGCTTTCTTTTGGCAGTCCTCTCACTAGAACGGCACCAAACAAAAGTTCCAGCATCATCACCTTGTCCAATGCAGATTCGTGATTCATCACTGAAGATAACCTTCATCCAGTCATCCACAGTCCATGATTGTCTCTCCTTAGCCCATTGCAGTCTTGTTCTTTTTTGTTGAAGCCTCACTGATGGTTTCCTTTTAGCTTTCCTGCATGTAAATCCCATTTCCTTGAAGCGATTTCGCACAGTTCTGTCACATACATTGACTCCAGCTTCCTCCCATTTCTTCTTCATTTGTCTTGTTGTGCATTTTCTGTTTTCAAGACATATGGTCTTTAGTTGTTTGTCTTGACGCTTAGATGTCTTCCTTGGTCTACCAGTACGCTTGACTTGAACAACCTTCCCATGCTGTTTGTACTTGGTCCAGATCTTCGATACAGCTGACTGTGAACAGCCAACATCTTTGGCAACCATACGTGCAGAGTTACCTTCTTCAAGAAGTTTGATAATCCTGTCTTTGGTCTCAAGAGACATCTTCCTTGTTGGAGCCATGATTCTTGCCAATCCGCTTGGTCCAGCAGCCCTCCAAGGTGTGATAACTACACTGTTTTTAACTGCTGACTAACAAGCAGATGTAATTTGAGGCAGGTGCCCAATTAAGGAAAGGAAATTGACTGGGTATGTCCTTATTTTCTGCTCAAAATGGAGTGATTCCATATTTTTTTTCCTCAGAATGGAGTGATTCCATATTTTTTTTCCTCAGAATGGAGTGATTCCATATTTTTTTCCCTGCACTTTCTCTATAAAAGTAACATTTACTGACCAGCACAATGTTTTTTCTTCATTTCTTTTAGTGTTTCTGAAAGCCAAGATGTTGCACTTTGGAATGACCTAACCACTGTTTCATGCTTTTTGTCCGAGTTTGATCTGCAGAATAAAACCTCTGCTGGTCCAAGACTGATGATTCCATACTTTTGACTTACATGATTGACATGTGTTTATACAAAAAAACAAAAAAACAAAAAAGCCATTTTAGGGGGGAAATTGTTAATTAGAATCCCCATTTTGGGGTTTGGTCTCCTGACGTTCGCAATGCGAGTCCGAGGGCTGTCTGATGTCAATTTCAATCAGTGGCAGAACAGCAGGACAAAATGGCAGCCCATTGAGAGGGATTGAAACGAGTGGATTAATCTGCTCAATTCTTATTCATCGACTGGGTGCACATAGAATATATTATTGCAAAGAAAACTTTTGCCTTCCCTTCCCCTTTTAAAAGGTATGGTGCATAGCTTCCGTCGCCCCCTAGGATGGAATTTGGCATTGCAACAAAAGAGTCATGTCATCGCTTTGATATGACGTAAGGCCCCTCAACATCCCTACCGTGTGATTGTACAGCATTTTATACTCTTGTGAAAGAGCCGATTTGGAAGAAAAGATGGATTCCTCAGAAGGGGTCATTGCGTAATTATTTTCTGCTACAGAAAAATAGGAGTGAAGGAGCCATGCTCCACCCATCGCAAGGTAAAACGCATTTCAGATCCATCATGTTTGATTCACCAGCATGAAAATGTGTGATTTGACAAAGATATTGCACATCTGTTTCAACAGACTTCTGGCTCAGAGCAAAGTCATGACATTACACACACACACGCGCGCACACACACGTGCTCTACACTAAGACAACACCCAGTGCCAAATGGAAAGTGAAGCAATACAAACCTCATAACATGTTTATTTGAGGATTATATCAATGAAATGATCTCTCCGACAGCACTTATTACCAGCATGATTATACCGCGTGTGTGTGCGGGTGCGTGTGTTTATCAGCTGAATGCAGCTGATTGGATTTTAATGAGAATGTGAGGAATGATGCAGAAAATCATTTATTCACTGTGAGTCCGGAGCCAAAAGTGCGTTATTAAAGTCATCATCGGTGCCATCTTGTCTTTGTGTTATGCACCGAGGACTTCAAGTTATTAGTTACATTTTGTCCACATTTTCCTTTCTTACTTTTTCTACTTCCTGTACGTGTCTACAGTAATACATTTGCCTGCAGTACACGCTTGTCAGTGTCCCAATACTTTTGTCCACACTTTTCTTCTCTTCCCATTTGCAGTGCATGTCCCAATAGTTTTGTCCGGACTTGACATTTTTCACTTGTTGTATGTTTCCCAATACATTTGTTGTGATTTTCACTTCCCTGACGTGCCCCCTTTTGTTCATGTCTTCTTCACCTTTTTCCATTTTTTTCCCACAATGTTAACTCTGAGATGGTTGCTCACATCCCACCCGCACCCATTTTCACAAGATGTTGAAGCGTTCCGTGGCCCCGCCCATGCATTAAGCTCCAGGCTAATTTTATTTCAATTAATTAGCATAAAAGCACGTGTGTGTAGCTTGCCTGCTCCACAAACCCACAATAACACCCCCTTGGAGACACAACAACCCCCACCCCCACCCTGACGCCAAGGTATGCAAATGTTAATTAGGAAATGATGCATTGCGCGAGGCTTTAAGGTAATCACGTCTCCGGGGAGCAAGTTTTACTATAAAATGAGTCTCATGTTTACTAACACACTTGATGCACACTAAATTGGAATACATACAGCATACCGCAAAAATTCATTCATTTAATCAATTAAGATGAGTTTAGTTGCTAGGGTGATATTTTTTAAGCGGATTTTGTACATCACAGTCAGTGTCGACAGCTTAACGACTTTTCCAACCCTTCTCGTGAATCTTTTTGTAAAGCAACTAGCGACTTTAAATTTCCACAAAAATAGTGACGACATAAGAGGAATAATTTTAGTTTTGCCTATGACCTCTCAGTATTACTTTGAAAAATTTGGTAAGAAATATTTAATGCTCTACATTTTATTTATGTCATTACTGCATGTTTTTATAAAGCAAAATATTATCGTAACATTTTCCCTATTAAAAAACTCATTACAAAAATGTTTGACTGATTACATTCATTTTAATGGGGAAAAATGATTTAAGATACAATTACTTTGAGTTCTAAGTGTAATCACGGAATGAATTAAACTTGTATCGCAATGACAACTATAAATTATACATGATACATAAAATAATTGCTGATAATAATAAATAATGTAGTTTTCTGTTTATTTGCCTTTGGCTTTTTTGTGACACCAGAAAAGAGAACCACACAACCACAAATGAACTTAAGATGCTTCCATTTGGAATTCAACACATCTTTTTTGGAAAAATGTGCCGCTAATAAGGGTACTGAAACACGGAGCGCTAACCAGAGAAGCTAATGTGACATAGCATTAGCATATAAGGTAACAAGACATTGACCTTATTATGCTAACGTTAAGTTGATATTAGCTGACAAGCAAACATTTTGTATTGTATTCTTTTCAATGGCATCATCTCTACTCACATAATAATCGCATAATCAATCCTAATCAATTTGACCAGACAAATTTTCTCTTCCATTTAAACTAGTAAGTATTGATTAGCGTCATGCTAAGCAGGTTAACGGGCGACTCAAGGCAGGAAGTGAGGTCGTGAGGTGGTTCCACTGTGTGATGTTGTTTGTCACGCTGACTAAAAATAAGAATGCAAACAATAATAATAATAAACAAAAGCTTATCATAACCTTCTTTATTCACCTCTGAAATGGACACTTAATGAGGTACACTGATACGAATGAGAGCCAATACAAGAGCTGTGTGGAACATTTTGGAATATTTATACTCGCATAAGAAATTAAAGCAGCTTGAAAAAAAATACATATTTTGTAAGTACATTTTAATTACACATGTATTTAAAAAAAATAAATACAGTAATAATGAATATACCATGATAGAAAATGAAATTGTTTTTTTTCGTTAGTATACTTTTTGCATTACTATACATTAACTCAAATGAATCAAATGTTTTTTATTGTATGCTCAGAGTGAAAATATGAAATATGAAAAGGTGTTAAGATTAAAAAATATTTTATTCAATAAAACTAGGTGAACGATCAACATACTGAATAAAGTAATAAACTTATAAAATGAAAATATGAATGAAAAACACAAAACAATAGATGCAAAGAACCTTTTCGATTATATTGAATTACAAACATTTGTGATTATATACAGATAACTAAAAATTACACAAAATATATGGAAAATGTATAAACATGTTTACTATTGTTTTTGTACCATAATTTAGTATTAGTGTACATCATACTGAGAGCTGTTTCTGTCTTTATACACTATATACACTTAAATATAGAGTGCAGAGCACGCAAAAAAAAACCCTCAGGCACTAAAAAATCCTATGAAGGCATTAAATCAAAGCCTATTAACATACTTGTATATCTGCATATTTATCTGCAATACTTGGGCAATTATATTTTATTAATGTAAAAAAAAAAACAAAAAAAAAACATTTAATACATGGACTTTTACACACAAACACACACACGCTTAAAAATGCTGCCACTTCTCTTCCCTGCGATTGAGGGGACAAGCTGCAATTCACGCTGTACAGATGTTAAATCCAAAATGATGCAAAGTGATGTGAAAAACAGCCCCTATTTCATTACCTGTGTATCTCTGCGTGAGGGCAAGTTAGACCTGATGTTGGTAATTTTACAGATGAGTGCAGGCCAGCATTTGTAAGAGGGAGGGTTGCACCATTGTGGGAGTGGTCATAGCAGACTTCAATCGCAGGCAATCAAAGTGGTTTGTTTCATCCCCTTTAAATGTGGCATGAAAATCTGGATCTGCCCCATTTTGCGCCACAGTGCAGATGTGGCGTCTATGAAACTACTGTAGAGTCCAATGTGGAAAAGTTGAGAGGCATGAATCCAACAATGTGACTTATGAGGCAATATTCCTAATGTGTGTGGGGGAGCCCTGTCATCCGTCAAAGTAGAGTGTGCGCCCAGGGACAAAAAAACAAGAGCTCTCATCACTCCCCGCCAATAACGTGAGATTATTGGCGCATTATTGTCACCGCCTTGCATCAGCGTTGCACTTAATTGAGAAAAAAAAAAGAAGACATTCCCGAGGCGACGCGTGCGTGGCACTCTAATCCTCACGTAAAAAAAAAAGTTGAACGTTGACATAAAATGAGATGTTCAATCTTTGTGGTTAAATGTCATCTTCCTCCTCCTCCTCCTCCACACGTCGCTCCGCAAATGTCAGCAGCGCAACCTTTGCGTCACTTCACAATTATTAGAAGTGTGGTGCAATAACACACAGCCAGGCTTATTATTGTCTATGGTGAAATGAATACTCAATACTGAATGACTTCCTGTCAATCAAAAGGCAGCAATATTCTTATCGCTATATTTGGAAAGCACATTCTTGTTTGATGGTGTACCTAATGAAGTGGCCAGTGAGTGTATTAGGCAGGTGGGGGGAAATCAGGGGCCACGGACGGTGCAGTGAAAAAGTATTTTCCCCTCTCAACAAAATCAAATATAAAGGATGGTCAGTTGTATGACGTGGTTTAAATGTTGCATTTCTTTCAAGCTGATTTACGCCTTGTTTGTTGTTAGCTAAGTAAAAACAAGCGGGGCACTTCCTGTTTGGACAGGAAGCAGCCCGGACAAACACAATGAGGTGCGTAGTGCACACAAAAGCTCGATTCAGCAGAGTTGTGCTGCTTGATGAAGTCAAACGTTTGTTTTCGAGTCGCATTGTCGACGTACAACAGCAGGAAACAGGACAGACACATACACACTTTACAAGTCACTTTCCGCTTCTTTGGTTACACACACACAAACTAAATTGTCATATATGTATACTATAATCGGAATTGTGTTTGATGTTTATGAAAACTCTTAACATTGTAAAAGATTCAAAATGGTCAAAAGACTAGCTTCAAAATGGTCTTTGATATTAAGTTGTGACCAGTGACTGACCACCTCTTCTACATTATGTTTTGGCCGGCCCCCGGTAACACAGTGTGGGACCAACAAGATGGCGAGGTCACAGAGTTGTTGATGATAGGCCAAAGGAGAAAGAAAAGGAGGAGGCGCTACTTCCTGCGGGGTGATAACGTTGTCGTCCTGCTGCGTGAACACTTCCTACGCAGCGAAACTCACTGCTAATTTTAGCAAAGAAAGCACGCAGCGAGCAACACTTGTGTGTGCATTCATTTGTGTGCCCTTTTAATGGTGACTTGACAACCATCCAAAAGGAGGCCCAGACACTCAATTGTCCTTTGGGAAGTTTTGTGCAAGAGTCAGACAGGAAGTAGTCACCAGTCACAGCGCTAACATGACAGTTTTCTCAGTTTCATTTCAAAGCAAATGACAAATTAGCACGCTAATGGACAACTAGCCCAAATACGTTCACATGCTAATTTTCTTACAATATTACTTATTTGAAAGATAATTAGCGTGTGCATGTAGGGCTGGGCATTTTTTTTTTGTATTTTTTTATTGTATTTTATTTTAGAGAAATCAAAAATGTTTTTCTGTGGAAATGTGTCCAAGTTAATGCAATATATATATATATACACATATATATATATATATATATATATATATATAATTCACTGCCATTGTTTAAACATGATAAAAATCAATGAAGCAATTATAAATTGTTGATATAATGTACAGCAGGGGTTTCCAAACTTTTTCCTCTGAGGGCCACATACAGAAAAATAGAAAGCTGCAAGAGCCAATTTGATTTTTTTTTTTTTAAAGTTATTTATTAACACATTCATTTGCCAGACCAGCAAAAAAATGCATCATTTGACGTCTTTTCCCGTCAATGGCAGTGAATGAGTTAAATATATATATATATATATATATATATATATATATATATATATACATACAAATCAGTTTTGAATATTGTCATTATCTATTAAAATCAAAAATTAGAATTTTGTGATTTAAAAAAAAAAAGTTTTCATTTTAACCCATATTGCTAATAATTCTATGCTATTTATACAGCTATTCTTTTAAACTAGCAAGAGTGGGATAAAGGAACCAAGCGACAGGTGGTGCTATAAGCCTTAATCGCGAGGTTATAGTCATTTTTATTTAAGTGGCCGATCATTTTCCGCCTTGTTTTACTGTACAAGCTAAAACATGGAGTGACCACATCCGATTCTCCAGTAATGCAAATCGTCACGTAAGGTGAACTTTAATAGTGCCCAAGGAACTGCTTTAACAAAGGCTAGAACTACTGTTTCCATGCAGAGGTATTGGCTACCAACACTGCATGTATTAATAAAAGTGTCTGAAAAGAGATTTGTTACTTCTTTTTTTTTGATGCAGTGACTAATTTCGGCCCAGCCTCTGGCAACTATTTGATACAAATACTAATAAATTACAAATAAAAGGTCTCCATTCCAAAGGTACATCGACTCATAATGTTGTGAGTGCCTCAGCTTTGGCGTGTCAATGTAACACAAATGCTAACAAGGTCCCCACAGCAGGATGAGAAGAAAAAAAAAAAAGACAAGAAAAAGTGAATACATTGTCGCTCCATCTGCGCAATCCCAGAAGCCTCATTTTGGCGGGTACAAGGCACACATACGCATACGCGCACACACACACTCGCAGCTCATGAAGGAGGCTGTGCTCACACCCCGCTAACAGCTTCTCACTAGCCCACATGCTAAGGCCACGCTAGGCTAATTCGATTCTACGTTGTCATCGAGGTAACAAAATGATTCTCCTTGGGGGTTGTCGGGGGCGGCATTCAACATGGCCAAATGCTTCACCAGAAAGTCCAATGTGCCTAGTTTTAAACTTTAACCTAATTTTAAAACTCTGCCGTGAACTCATCAATATACCTTAATCTTTTATTGAAACTCTAACCCGGTCTTGAACTCCATGTCTTGAAACCCTAATCTGGTTTTGAAAAGCTAAATTTGAAATTCCAGCCATGGTTTGACAGACTAATCCAGTTGGCATTGGTCAACCTATTATGTTATGTCTTACATGTTGATAAATGAAAAGAGAGTAACCTCAAAGAAACACTGTAAACGGATTAGGAATTGGGATTAGTTCCAAGCAAAAAGCCTCAAGTCGTACGTTGGAGTCCATTATCTTTTCATCCATGTCAAATATTGACAGCAATCACGATGTTTTTCATGGACATAATTGTTCCTCATGAAAACATTTTCTCTGCGACCTCCAAACAACAACAGCTGTTCTTTTAACTCGCCACTTTTAAGTGGGTGCTCGTTTGCATAACACTTGAGCGCGTTTGCGTGTGCACTCAAATATGAAGTCAAAGCAGTTGAAAAGACGACATGGAGGGTTCTCGCTCTCTGATGCAACTGCTGCATGTACTGTCTAAAAATAATGTAAACTGACATTTATTATATTTTGCCACAAAATGCTCAGTATTTAACAAATATAAACATCCATCCATCCATTTTCTTGACCGCTTATTCCTCACAAGGGTCGCGGGGGGTGCTGGCGCCTATCTCAGCTGGCTCTGGGCAGAAGGCGGGGGACACCCTGGACTGGTTGCCAGCCAATCGCTGACAAATATAAACATTATCAGTCTAAATAAAAAAAACAACAAATTTTGGCGTTAAATGTAGCCACAATATACTACCGTATTTTCCGCACTTTAAGGATCACCTCATTATAAGGCGCACCTTCAATGAATGACATATTTTAAAACGTTTTCCATATATAAGGCGCTACAGTAGAGGCTGGGGTTACGTTATGCATCCATTAGATGGTGCTGCGCTAAAGGGAATGTCAACCAAAGAGTCAGATAAGTCAGTCAAACTTTATTAATAGATTACAAACCAGCTTTCTGATAACTCCATTCACTCCCAAAATGAATAAACAGCTGGTTTATTATTTTCTCTGAGGTAAAGTATTAGTATTAGCTAGCGATCCAAGATGGCGGGATCTTCTGCGCATGCGCGTCACCGATCGTGCAGGGTCACCGATAGCGTCTTAACAGCGAGACCTGTTGCGGCTCAATACTGATCCATAATATATAAGGCGCACTGGATTATAAGGCGCATGGTCAGCTTTTTAAAAAATTGAAGGCTTTTAGGTGCGCCTTATAGTCGTGAAAATACGGTAATTACATTAAGGCTCCTAGTGCCTAGATTTTTCAATGGGAACTTTTACGCTAAAGTTATTATGTGACAAATATGGTAAGATTTAAAAACTGATACTAGACAAGTAGACGCTCTTGATTAAATTTTATTATTTTAGTAAAGTAAAATTAAAATAACATTTGTGCCGTTTCTCAATATCAAGAACACAGAGTACGTTCTTGTGATGCAACAAGTAGGTAAACCCGGTCTCAAGAACGTACTTCCCAAGCCCGCATATCTCGCTGCCGTATTTCCGTAATTCATCAGTTATATCATGCGACTAGCTTTCAATGAATTTGTACTATTTTGATGTTTCAAAATGTATTTGTACAATATACATTGGTTAAAAACCTTACTTGGGTCCTTGTGTTTTTGTGAGACGTCATCAATGGCGGCCCAAGTACTGTTCCAATCGAAAGTATGCATAAGGCAAGACCACACAGAATTCCCGGATGTCTCTCTTTTTTGGTAACTAAGGATGCATCGGTTGTTACTTGGTGAATGCTTGGTTGTGAATATATCCCAAGATGCATTTCGTACTTCAAGGAATGAATGGAAGCGGAGGAACGTCACGTTTGTTCTTCTTCTTTCATTTCCGGCAGACTAGGCACAGCATGTGCGTTCATTGCTGCTCGACAAGTGTCGCAATTAGTGGACAGTTGCAGCGTCTATTCATTCGGTAAGCACCACTCCGGCCACGCCTTTCTTGCCCCCAAATCAACTGGCCACGCCCATGCGCAGTGTGCTGTTCTAAAAATAGTAGTTTGGGCGTAATTGTAAATTGCCCTATTGTTTTCCATTGGTCAGTGACAATATGAGAATCACTGTGTGGCAAGCTTTCAACTCAACTTTATTTATAAAGCGCTTTAAAAACAGGCATTGCTGTATACAAAGTGCTGTACTTGAAACAAATCGATTGTGCAGTAAAGAATAAGGTAACTAAAACAAGAACAAAGCAAACATTTTAAGTGAGCATACAAGGGTTTTTTGTATACAAGTAAATACATTTTACATCAGTAAATTAAGAAGTCGGTGAGTGAATAAATAAATAAATAAATACATAAAAAAATAAATAGAATAAACATCAAATTCATAGTACAAACACAGTACGCACCACAAAACACCGAAAACAATGTTAAGTATAAGTCTCATGGTGCGTCAAAAGTAGGGGTGTTAAAAAAAAAATCGATTCGACAATATATCGCGATACTACATTGCGCAATTCTCGAATCGATTCAATAGGCAGCTGAATCGATTTTTAAACTTCCATTTTTAATGGAAAAATATTCAACAAAACGTCTTACTTCGGGTTAGGGTTCACACCTTAAGCATGGAAGAATGTTATATGAACGGAACATTAAGCCTTAATATTTTATTTTAATGCTGTTCAAACATGAAACAGATTACAACCTGTATAAGACTGAAATTTCAGATAAATAAATAATACATTTTGATACAAATCTTACACTCTACAAGTTTACTGATTAGTATTTTCTAAATTTGAATGAAAACAATCGACTTAGAAATTCGTATCGGGATTAATCGGTATCGAATCGAATCGTGACCTGTGAATCGTGATACGAATCGAATCGTCAGGTACTAGGCAATTCACACCCCTAGTCAAAAGCCAAAGAATACAGATGTGTTTTAAGACGTGTTTTAAAAGAAGATAAAGAGGGAGATTGCCTAATATTTTGTGGAAGGTCATTCCAAAGGGAGGGACCGGCAACTGCAAAGGCCTCGATCACCTCTAAAGCCTGGTTCACACATAAAGAGAATCGGGCTGTTTTTGTCCCGATATTGCCCCTTCCCGACCAAGGACGTCAAACGCCCGACAATCTTTTGTCTTATACGATTATCTTATAACTCAACTCAACTCAACTCAAGTTTATTTATATAAGATTATCTTTATATGTGAGATGTGTTAAGAGTGGATTTGTCCCGATAATCGGGTCCAAAACCAGTCGGGTCCGACAAGCTTAAAATAATGAACATGTTCAATATTTACGACAAAAATCTTAACGTCGCCGGGGACGCCGAGGTGCGCCTGTGCCACCAACTGTGACGTCAAACGGAATGTAGCCAATCAAGAGGCGCCCTAACTGAAAAAGACGGAAGTGCGCGTATACAAAAACAACAAGCATATCAGAAAGCATGTCCGGTCCGACCAGAAGCACAGTTTTGTTTTTCTTTTTTTTTCTTTTTAAATGCTTTTATTAATTCCAAAACTCTACCATGGAGGACCAGCTCGTGGGAGAAGTAGTCCGCAAACTACCATCATTACTTCCAGTTCGTCACGTTTGTTGTCTTCCATGGTGTGTCTCATCTTACAGCAAAAAACAAAACAAAACCGCTCAACGAGGTAAGTTGGGGCAAGACCATTTAGAACAGGGGTGGTGAGATCCGGTCCACGAGGTCCGCAGTCCTGTAGGTTTTGGATATTTCCCTTCTTCAACACAGCTGATTCATGATCAGCTCATCAGCAAGCTCTGCAGAAGCCTGATAACAAGCCTGTTAATTGGAATCAGCTGCACTTTGAGTAGAGAAATCTAGAAAACCTGCAGGACTCCAGCCCTCGAGGACCGCAGTTTGCCACCCCTGATTTAGAGATTTAAAAACAAATAAAAGAAGCTGACACATTAGCATGGAATTACCACACTCCTTATGCATTTACGCTTTCATTCGGTGACAATAACCTCAGTAAAAAATAACTCACAATTTTGAGTCAAATGTTCATTGGATAGTGATGACCAGCTAATCAAAGCTAGACTACCTATAGCATTGACGTTAAGTTTCCATAAAGGCTATTGTATATGATCACATATGGTAATAATGTTATCCTGCTAAATTTTCAAACACTGAACATAACAACAAACAAAGATGCGCTAAAGGCTACCTAGCGCATCAAGTATCCATTCCATTACTGAATTGATGCTAACAATTACACTAATGCTAATTTGCGCCACAAACGCTAGACATTTAACAAGTTCAGGAACATTTGGCTTTATACAAGAATAGGTTTGAACATGTTGCAGCATTGCTGAGCGATGTTAGCACATTACTATGAAGAGAAAACCACTTACACATGAAAGCAGCAAGATTCCAACACACACAAGAACACATGCTGCTTGGAACCGACCATCAAAGAATTTGTTGTAAACCACGACGAGGAAAACGACGACGGCCGTGCGCCTGGCGTCTTAGCTCCTTGGATGCTCAGGACGGGATCATTTGATGATGTGTGGCGTGATCAAACGGCCGTGTTTCTTCTGCCGTGCGATTGCCTGCCGTCTCCGGAGACTTGCTAATCTGTCATTGGATGTGTTCATTAGCCCCTGTGCGTGCATGTGTGTGTGTGTGTGTGTGTGTGTGTGTGTGTGTGTGTGTGTGTGTGTGTGTGTGTGTGTGTGTGTGTGTGAGAGTGATAACACAACAGGTATTTGTTCGCCCCGGGAATCCAACTGAAGCGACACATCACGTCGCCATATGCCGAGATCAGGAAGAAGAGACTCAATTAACACACGTTTTGATCCCGGGGAAGCTCTGCGCTTTACAAACTGGGATCAAACCATTTCGGGGGTAGCGTGACAACAGACACACACAGACGTTGGAAAACAAACAACAAAAACAAGGTTGACAGTTGGCTGTTTCATCAAGCTAACGCACCGACAAAAAGAAGCGGCAACTAGTGGCAAAAAACAAAACAAAAAACACTAAAACGGAATAGCAGCTTCGTGTCAAATCAAATCTTAAAACTCAACAAAGCTAACATAATTTGTGCGACAAAGATCGCTGGTGTTACCACTATGGTCAACAACTTAGCTACATTGTTAGCACAGTCGTTTGCACTACTGTTGGCATCATTTGTAGCAATGTTATTCGCATCCTTGTTAGCACCATTTTAAATTAAACAGGAACTAAACCTAAAATACAAAAACTTTCAATATTTCAAATAATGCCATATCTTCTTTATCGTTAGCAACATGGCTAGCATCACTGTTAGCTAAATCATAATAGCAAGAATAAAAAAACTTGTAATACTTCAAATATTCCCAGATCTGTTTTATTGTTTGCAAAATGGCTAGTATCACTGTTAGCATGACTGAATCATAATAGAAAGAAAATAAAGTGCTTCAGCCCAAAAATGTTTGCCATTTGATTTGTCCCCCCTAAACGTACCCCCACCCACATAAATTGTAGCTTATGTTTTGCGGCATTCTTTGTGTGCAAATCCAGCGTGTTGAAGCGTGATCAACAGTTGCCACGGTAACGCACATTCGCTCATATGTGATCTGAAACTCAATTTCATCACAGTACAATTCATATCATACCAATGACTGTTATGTGCAAATATCAAGAAGAAAAATTGCCATGTATTATTATTGAGATTATAAAATTAATTTAAAATGCATATTCACTATCACTTCAAAAGATATCTTATACAAACTCCACATTCAAAGATTCTAAATTTCTAATACAAAATATGTTCCTGTCACATCTGTAAAGATTTTTCAATTTAATTAAATAATCCATAATTCATGCAAGCACTGGCACTCTGGGGTAAAAGGTCATTAAATTATGCACAATGAATTCAAAGTTGCTCTTCATTTGGACCAAAGGACAATGTTCATTATTCAAATGAGCTGCCATTGGAGACCGAAGCCAATTATTAAAAATGAAATTATATTTAAATGTTCTAATTGGGGTAGCAAGGTTCTGATTCGATGCAAAATGCAAGAAGAACCTTAGAAAAGGTTGATTTTGACATGGAATACTTTTAATTCACCTTTTGGTAAGAATCCCTTCTTCCCAGTTGGATGAGGTTTGATGGGGTTCAGGGGTGTGTGATGCACTCCAATCAGGGGTCTCCTCTGGGAAGGTTATCACTGAAGCTCTTCCGGAAACATCTGTTGCTCTGTTATCCATCACGACACAAGCAGGAGACCCATCGCCAGAAATTAGGAGAGCGGTCTGGACGTCTTTAGCATGCTGATGGTGGGGGGTGGGGATGTCGTTTTTGGGGATGTGAACAAACACGCAGCCACCATTTGAAGATTCCATCAGTGAATTTCATCATCACAAGATCTTGGTATGGACAAGGACGGCGTTGCTGCTTGTAATAAATCAGTTTGAATTTCCAGCTTGGATTAGACGCGTGCTCTTGATGGATTGTGGCCTGCACTGTACGCTGGCGTTATCTGATCCACCGTGCAAGCTGGAATGCATCACGCTGAGAGGGGAAATGGATTTCTTTCACTGCTTTGTAGAAAAGGATTCACGGCATCCACAGGCTGAATTTAATTGCTTGTTCAATTGGCCTTTCAGGCAGGCGCACCCCTCAAAACACAGACTGGCCAATCACAACACGGAACAGAAGTCCTACACATCAGGCGGCATGTCATTGAATTCAGTGATTTTGCACGTTATATTTCCCAAACTGCCAACCAAAATGTTAAAAGTTTTGCGAATGATGGCAGTGATAGGAACAATTACACCAACTGCATTGCTAACGATGCTGCAAAAATGATGAACGTGGTGCTCAACAATGAAGCCAGCAGCAATGCTAACAACCTTTCTGACAATTACGTTGGCAGTAATGAATTGTTCTGTTTCGATGCTTATTGGTTGTTTGAAAAGAGAAACGCCAGCATGGTGGTCAAATACTAATCACGTGACCAAAAACTAGATATTTGTAACGTTTCTAACAATTATGCCAATGTAATTGTCCTAAAAACGGTTTCTGACAGTGATGACAATGTAGCTAATGACGCTACGCTAACAAAGCTGCAAGATGTTGACAGTTGTGCTAACCATTAGGCTAGTAGTGGTGCGAACAACATTGTCAACCATGATGCTAACAGTGATGCGATAAGGTTGGTTGCTAACCTAAAAAAACATGATGCAAACAAGCAGCAATACTAACAATTATGCTTACAGTAGCATAGGATTTATATGCTTACTTTTGTCATCCGGACTGATAATCTAAGATGAACTGTTTCAATGTGATGTGATCCTCTCTGATCTAGTGTATAGATGTGCCATTACATTTAATAGGGACAGAGAGACAGACGCATGACATGCGCAGATCTATGAAAACATCACGTGATTTATCAAGATGGAGGTCAGTCATCTAATATCAACTATCTAGCACAGTACTAGATAATGATAAATGATAAAAAGAAGTTACTAGTAGGTAAAAAGAAGGTCTCTTTTGGCAGCAGCTGTTTGTTGTAAGCCACCATTTTCAGGTGCGTAAATGCCATAACATACCATGTCAACCTGTTTATTAATTATGCTAGAACAACTGATGTCTGCTATACTAGCAGTGATGCTAAAGTGAATGAGTTAAGACTTGACGTAGCTTCCTACTGATAATACAGTGTTAGCCTAACATGTGTAAGAGTCGCTGGACTGTAGCTCACATTCTGGATAATATTTCCTATTTTTCATGGGGTCTTTGATGAAAAGGTCGTTTCAAAGGTGGAATTGCGTCTTTTATCACACACGTTCAGTACGCTGAGCACATTACACGTGCAGTCATGTGTCAAACCGGCTGGCTTTGTGTCTTTTGGCACACTGACGTATTGAATGCAATACAATACAATACAATACAATACAACGCCTCATGGCCCGATTAAAGCAAGACAAAGTCAGCACCCGGGTGGCTCAAGGCCGCTTTAATTGACTCGTTCGTTCTTGAACGTGAAGCCAAAAGAGCTGCAAGACAAATGAAAATGTCTGAAAAGAGATTGTCTCCATAAACAAGCTGCTCTGTTAGCTTTTTAACAGTCTCGTTAATCAGTAAAACACACCGATTTGTACACCTTTACAGCCGCGGCTGGGTTACACTTTATTAGGTACACTAGCTAATAGCATCCATTATGGAAGAACTCCAGCAGACGTTCGATCCAAGAAGAAAAACACAAGCCAATTAAAAGGCTTAAAATATGATCTAAAATGTGAAATCATCATTGTTTTTAATTCATGACCTTTTCTGTTAGACATTTATTAAGTACTTATATATTTAGATTTATTTTATTCATTGTTGTATTTCAAACATTATTTGATTTAATTTTGTCATGTTTTCATTCTGCATTTTTTTTGTATTGCATTCCATTCATCTATGGAATGTGTGATTTATTTTCTAACCTTTCTAACCAATTTTGTTGCTTTTCCTTCATTCAAATATTCATTTATTTTTGTCCCATTTTAATTTAGAAATAATTTGCGTTTGATCTCAAAAGTCGGCATACCTAATAAAGTGTCCTGAGTGTCCATGAAGGTGAAGTTGAAGGTGAGGGGAGGCGCTGTAATCCCCGCGTGTGCGCTGTTGGTCCCTGTGGATCGTCAGGTGGGTTAACGCTCCAAAACCTCCCGACCACACTAACATGGCGGGAGGAAGTGAGCATCTCGATCGAGTAAGGTGCGGCCAGCCAGGCCTTTAGAGCCAGAATGAAAAAGTCAGGGAGGATTTGAGGGGATTTGCAGCATCCCGCTTGCACGCCATGCCTGCACCTTGACATTAGCGGTTGCCTGGCAACAATAACAACAACAAGATAGCCTGATGAAAAGGAGAAAGAAAAAAAACTAAAAATAACACTAAAAGCTGATTAAAACTAAACCGAAGCATTTTTTGGGGTGAAAAAAAATACAAACCAACAAACTTGCTCTTAAAAAATAAAAATAAAAACCAAAATAAGCCTGTAGGTAACAGGATCCACACTAGTTAGCATGCTACGTGGCTAAATAATTGCTTTGGGTCCGAGTTGAAAGGTCGTCCTATCGCTGCAGCTTTAATCTCCCAAGTTATGGGGTTGTGACCCGGAGATCAAAGTGGCGTGGGGGAGCGTGCACCGGACTGATGCGCACCTCCCGGATAAAGCTGGTGTAATATCAGAGTGGCGCTGACCCCCTTTCACCTCGCCGTCCCCACGCGAGCGCCTTTCATTTGTCGGCCATCAAAGTGAACGCCGGTGATGGAGTGCCTCATAATTCTCGGGGAGGCTTTTTCATGGAAAGAGGAGACGGCTTTGGGATGCTTCCACAGGAGGAGGACGGGGAGGGGACGGATTATCTGGAACGTGCCGGAATGATACCTTGGTGTGGTGATCCTCCAGTGTTTTGAAACATCAGCTGGTCAAACGAAAAAGTCAGAAAGGTATCACCTGAGGATAGCCAGCTCTCTTTTTTTCTACCCTATCCTGGAATCAATCCCCGCTGATTTTGGGCCTTGACTGTTTCCAGTCAAGCACTGCACATCACCTCAACATGTTTAGTGCAGCTGCAGATACACTCACTCTTATTTTGATATTTTCTACATCACCCGTCCTGCATATGTGCAGTTGCAGATAGTCGCTCTTATTTTGATGGGTCCTGGCTGTGGACTTTATGTCAAACAGACAGCAGAGGCTGATAAGAGAGAAATGGAATGTGCTGTGAGCAGATGGAATCAGAATAAACATGTCATGTGAACATTTCATTTCACTTTTTCCAATTGATACCACCAGGAATTTACTGCATATTCCATATTCAACACTTCTAAGAAGACATGTACACTACCAGAATGTAAGGACATTAGCATACAGTACACAGCATGCTAATTAGTAAGCAAGCATGTTGTCGAAAAAATAAAATAAAATAAGATGGGCTTATATGTCAATAGTAATTAAAAACTCAAGTCCTAAAAATGGAAGAATCTTAGCATGTTTGCAGAAAGTAGCCAGCAGATCAGAACTCAACTCATATTCAATTAGTAATAATGTTACAAAGTTTGTTCGCAGAAAGTATGTTAATAGAAAGAAAAACATTGGAATGTAGTAAAAAAAAGTGTAAAGTAGTGAAAGGGCAATGGATAGAAAGTAGATTAGCATAACAATTAGAAGTATGGTTAGCTAGCTAGTAGGGGTGTGAATTGCCTAGTACCTGACGATTCGATTCGTATCACGATTCACAGGTCACGATTCGATTCGATACCGATTAATCCCGATACGAATTTCTAAGTCGATTGTTGCGATTTTTTTTCATTCAAATTTAGAAAATACTAATCAGTACGCTTGTAGAGTGTAAGATTTATATGAAAATGTATTATTTATTTATCTGAAATTTCAGTCTTATACAGGTTGTAATCTGTTTCATGTTTGAACAGCATTAAAATAAAATATTAAGGCTTAATGTTCCGTTCATATAACATTCTTCCATGCTCAAGGTGTGAATCCTAACCCGAAGTCAGACGTTTTGTTGAATATTTTTCCATTAAAAATGGAAGTTTAAAAATCGATTCACACACACACACACACACACACAAAAAAAAAAAAAAAAGGCAATGATGATAAGACGTTGAATCGGTAAGACTACCGAATGAACAATTCTGAGCTCTTTAAAAAAAATAAAAAAAAAATGTTTTTTTATTGAATCGATTCGAGAATCGCGCGATGTAGTATCGCGATATATCGCCGAATCAATTTTTTAACACCCCTAGTATATATATATATATATATATATATATATATATATATATATATATATATATATATATATATATATATATATATATATATATAGTAATGGCTAGTACGCACGCTAGTAAGTGTGGCAAGTAGACCCCTAAGCAAGTATGTTAGTTATGTAGTCCCATTATAAGTATGTTGGGAAGTACAGAAATTTAAAGGAAATAACTAATCATTTCATAATTGAAAGCACCTGAGAAAGTAAGTACTGTGCAAATACATTGGTAAGTAAGAATTTGCACTGGTCCACTTCAGACCTATGTTGTGGTTTGTCAGTAGACAGTAGGAACGCACAGAAGTTTTTCTGTCCAGGTGGTTACTGAAGCGTTGTGAAAAGTTACATTTGGTAAGGTGTCAGCACATGTGGCGGAGCACCACAGATGCGAGACAAGTTGAAAGGTCAAAGCGGTGTGTGGAAGAAGACGATTCATGCTCAGCAGGTGGCAACGTCGCCATCAATCATCAGTCAACTTCCTGAGAGGTCAGACGAAACCCTCGATGGCGAACCTCTGACCCTCGGCTCATCTGCACTCTTCACAAGCTTCCTCCTCTAGCAAGTCCCTTTTTTGTGCTAACATGATCCTTGATTATGATTTTGAAATCTCTCTGTGAGTAGTAGCCTATATTATGTATGGACAGTTACTGACATGAGAATACTTCAAAAATCTCACAAGTGTTTTTTATTTTAATCTATTTTTAGCTGAGCTGCTAGCTACAACAACACAAAAAACTTTAAATTCTGCTTTAAATACAAATTATAAATGAGAAAATTGCATCTAAATGACCGCACTCTAATGGATAAGTGGTCATGTGATGATCATTCCACTACGCTGATGAGGCAGATGGTGTCGTCTTCTTCCCAGGTGACATCACTTTCTCCTCACATCTGCTTCCAAGCTGTTGACACATGACCTTCACCTGGAGGTCGTCCATGTCTTTTCCTTCCTCACTTTGTGTTGTTCTCCGGATGGAAACCTTTTGAACCTCAGCTACTGCTACATAGCGTTTTGGATCACATATCGCCACTGTCGTGCAGAATCCTAGAACCTCCATAATGACATCTATTCAGGAAATTAAAGAATAAAAAATGAAATTAACCAGCAATAATTATACCTCTCGGCTTTGTGAGGGAAGAGACAGAATTCTACAACACTTCTCAAACATTTTGATTAATAGCTTTGTTCTCGAGCTATTTGAAACACTTTTGATAGGTTAACAACACGTAAAAATAAAGCAGTAAAAATAAAGTGGACACAGACCATTTGCACTGAATTATGAAAAAATATTAAATTTACCATATACAAACACCGTTTGTATACTATATATATATATATATATATATATTTAACAGAGACAATATGGTAATGGGGCAGTAGCATGTCTGGAACAATGACACCAACTGTCATGGCCTGGGTCGCATGCGCCAGAGTACATGACCTGTTATGTGTCTGTTTACAAAACGTGATGTTCGTGATGTTAACCTTTAATCCTTTAGGTGATGTCGGGGACCTATGTGAGGTCGTTCTTTAGTCCTTTACGAAATACTGTCTGTGGATGCAGGCTGAGAATTGTGTGTGGTTTTGGCGGATTATTGTCCAACTGTCCCGTGTACAGCATCTCTGAGTGTCTTCCTCTCGATGTGAATAAATGGAGAAAATCTTATTTGTGTCTGCATTTGGGATCCAAACCTTTCAGTACACAACACCAACAGGGCTTAGCAATGCGGCTAACATGGCTCTATGAAATGTTAAACTTTGGTGCTGCGATAAAATAAGCTAACAGTGGCACTATCAAAAATACAACTGATGCTAATAACAGTGATAGCAATGTTGCTAAAAGGGCTAGCACTATTGGTAACAAAAATACTAATGTTCAAGACAAAAAAATGCTAACAGTGGTGCTAGCCATGTTGCTAAAATGATGCTGTCGTAGGGCTCGCAATACTACTATCCAGGCGATAGTGATTGCCAACAAGAGGACATGACAAGTCACATTTAGCAAGAAAGTACTTTTTATTCTACATTTTGATATGTACACAACAAGCGACTTATGATAACATGACGAAGAAAAATAAACAATTGCACATCAGCTTCCTTTTTTCATCCTATTTGAAAAAAAGAAGAGAGAGAAAAAAACTCACGATACCAATATCGCTCCAAGGTGGCCTATGAATCACTTGCTCCAAAATAGCCGCAGTGGTGCTAATAGTCCAAACAAAATTGAGGAAGGAGTACCAGGATTTCATGAACTACTGTAGTATTAAAAAGACTATAAGCAAAAGTCGCATCCTGCGTGTAAAATGTGACATCATCATCATCATCATCAGGCACTTAGCTATGTTGCACTCCATTACTGAGACGACCGCAGAGACCTGTTTTCCATCACATCCTAACTGTGGCAACCACAGACTTCATTTTGCCTTTTCAACTTGTTTACACACACAAAACAGAGAAAAGACAAAAACAAACAAACACAAACAAAAAAAAAACCCTGAAAAGTTTCACGTGTTCAGAGTAATATGTTGATGCTAACTAGCGATCTAGCCTAGTCTGGAACGCAAAGCATGATGGCAAAATATTTGATTACAAAACTTTTATGGCTTCTTTGGAGAGTTTGAGAAATTAAATGTATTTGACTTAATACATTCTTAGATATTTCTCTTCATGTTAGTAGCTTAGCTTAGCTAAACTTTTAGCAGCAGCGAAGGTAATATTTTGTCAAAAACTACATGGAATGGAATTAACTTCAATCGGAAGTAATTGACAACATGACCAACAAAGATGCTAACAAGGTGGTCGCATAATTGGTGGTGGGGGGGGCATCAGCGTTGGCAATCACGACATTAACAGTGGTCGTAGCAAAATGAGCCTCATTCACCAACAGTGCATCCCCACACAAATTTATGCTTAAATCGTGCATAATCAGGGATTCACCAATACAGTATTGATTCTTGAATTTGTGTGCTCTGCAAACAAATTTAGAATCACCTCAGACTATGCAACCACATTCTCAAAATTAAACGTTTGAATTCAATAATGTTGTCTGTTTCTGTGTTCAGAAAGCTTTCCGATGATACCAACCTTTTGAAAATAGGTTGACGGTGAAGTAACTTTTCTCTTGCATCTTTATAAACCTCACATCTACTATCAAACAGATGTCCTGTTAGAGGGGAAATAGGGGCACATTTTGTGCTGAATAAATTCTGATGAACTCACAAAGGCGTGGTGGCAAAAAGAAAATTGGCCGGTATGCATGTGTCAGGAATCTGACAGTGATTTTGCCAGTAAACTGAACTTGTGTGCAGAGTAACAAGCTTTCTATGCATTTATTAGTGAATGAGGTCCAATGATGCTATCATTGGTGCCAGCGACGTTGCCAACAATGATGCTAATCATCAATGTTACTCACAAAGCGCTCACAGTGTTCCTAAAATAGATGCTAACAGCGGTAAGAGAAACACGGCGAATAGTGATGCTAACAAGGTCCTGACAATGTCACTAACAAAACATTAACAGCCAACAAGGCCACGATAATGTCGCTAAAAGGGTGCTAGTACTGTTGCGTGATGACACATGCTAGATAGTTAACATGCTAAGGCCCGATTGTGTCAAAACGAGCTAATTTGTGGTCGTCTTTGCGTCTGCTTCTTTCTTGTGATGCGGGCAGCAGGTGGCTGGCGATGAAAAATTCAGTGTAGAGAGCAGCTCGTGAAAGGACGCAGAGGGGGAGGAGGGTGACAATGAAGTGGGAGAGGGGGAGGATGATGAAGGCATGGAGGTAGGCTAATGAACAACATCGACAGCCCGGAGCGGCAAGCAGGCCAGCGAGTCGAGCCCAGAGTGGAGGGGAGGATTAGCTGGGGGGGTTAGGCAGCACATCAGAGCTGTCAACACTTCCTGGCAGAGCCTCCTCCACAGAGACAGCACCTCATTCATTATTTATGAAAGGGGAGGGACTTTTATTTTTATTAGCGACACACTGTCCCCCTTTTTATTCATCTCATTTGGGAGACAAATCTTATTTTGGGAAAGGGAACAAGAAGTTGACCGAATCAGGGCATGCAGGTCGCGGCGATTAATACGTTAGCAACACAAAAGTCAACACTAACACTCTTGTTTGGGGAGAACTCTTCTTGTGGAAGCAGGAAGACTGAATGTACCATAGCACTGAAGAGGAAAATAAAAATAAAAAACCTTCACAAATCCGTCACTGTACTCTTTTCTCAATGAATAACTCTTATTTTGGTAAAACAGGCAGTAGCTTGATATGCAGGCTACGTTGGTTAGCATGTTAGCATAGCATCGAGGCGGAGTACAAAAGTTAAACATCCATGGATCAGGAAGTTAAATGTAGATATGTAGGCTATGCTAGTTAGCATGATAGCTTAGCTTTGAGGTGCAAAATAAAATTAAAACCCTTCACTGTGTACATTTCTTCCTATTAAGTCCTGGTAAGATGAATCGGAAGTAGATGAAACGTCACGATCCAGGCAGGCTAGCATGTTAGCCTAGTACTGAGGTGGAAACCAAAAAAAATTGTCAATTGTTCGAAACAAGGCACCAGTTGTGTGCGTCGATCCATTCGAGGTTCCAACAACGGGCCGCTGAGTCTCGGTTCACAGAATGGATACCGTTCACAAGCGCGTCACAAAATGGACGCCTTGGACTCGAGGCTAAGATGGGCGCTAACCCTCAGGAATAAAAGAGTCGTCCTTTCTCCGAGCCGATGCGGTTGAGTCTGGCGAGCTGCGAGGGCGAAGGCGGCACGTCGTGGCGGTACGGGCCCTTGGGGGATGCCACCGGGGAGGCCAGCGGGTCCCTGGCGGGGGCCCGGTCCTTGGCCTCCAGCTCTCGCCGCCTCTGCTCCTGCCGGAGGAGCTCCTGTGCCTCCAGGAGGACCCTGGCGTTGACGTTGGCCACGCTGGGGAAGCCGTTGCGGGAGCCTTGGTAGCTGGAGTAGCGAGGATTGTCTTTGGCCGTCTGGAAGACCTCGCCGGCCGGGTACGACTTTTCCCAAGAGTCCTGAGAGATGGAGCTGGGATTCTTCCGGGGTTGGCTAAAGACCAAAATAAACCCAAATGTTAGAAAACAGATTAAATAGTGGAAGTTTACTCTAAAACTAGTCATTAAGTGAAGACAATTACATCTTGTGTATTTAAAATAACCACAACTTTGTTTTTCGCTAGCTTAATTCTAATAGCCTAACACACAATGCAAAACAAACACCATAGACAGGCTAACAATTAGCATCAATATAGTCACAATATTCACACTTCAAGCAACAGATAGAGGTAAAAATCTGCGATATAGTGACCATAGTTTATTCTTATACTTGCATAGGGTTTAAATAAAGTGATGAAAACATCATTTTTAAGTACAATCATTTAATATAATAAAAGTATTCTTCAGCGCTTGTTGCCACTCTCTTGCGGTCAAAGAATGTATTGATGACAACAATTTGAAGAAACATGAAATAGTTGAAACATTAAAAAACTAAAACTTTCCATTACATTTTCAGAAACAAATTAATTACTAATTTTTCTTCAGTAATTCACGATCAGGGTTGAGGAATCCCGGTCCAGGAAGTAAAAACCCTACCATAGATTGGCTTTAGCCACAGGTGTTTCTACTCAACTGGCAGCTAAACGAGCTCATCTCCACCTGTTGAGTAGAAGCTACTGTTGCTAACCTATTTTGTGGAAATGGATTCCGCAAGCCTTTTCACAATAACATTCCCCAAACTTTTCATTCATTACAACCTATTTTAAAACAGCTAACAGTAGCAGTTTACAGCTCAGAAAGAAACCGAAATTTCATTATATTTTGGGAATGTTCATAATTTACACTTAACTGTTGTGAAAATTACAGTTTAAAAAAAAAACAAGCAGGTGAGGCTTTGTAGTAGTAATACTGTCAAACACAATAGTATAAATAATACATAAATAAATAAATAAAAAAGGAGAGGAATCTCAAAATGAACGAGCGCCACCTGTCACCTCCTAGTCTACCAACAATGAGCGTATTTATCAACCAGCATGAACTAAACACGCAATAGGTCGTCGTCCTCACACGCGTTTGGACGTGAGCATCAAAGCGTACGCGTCTTATTTTCTTCCTTTCAAGGGACGCCGCTGCCTTCTCCGTTGCCGCTATCTGTCGCCGCCCGCTGAGCCGCATCGGAAAATAAAGCTCGGGGTTTCTTCTCCTGCACGCTCCGACGCTTTACAATCTTCTCGGTCGTCACGCTCTCATTTCATTTGGACAAAGATGGCCGTGCATGAGCATGAAGGCGGTGAGCGTGCACGTGACAAACATATCAACAAACACGCACTCGTGTAGTCATACAAAAAATGAACATGAACATACAAACATATATGGGTATGAATTAACTTACGTGACATATAGAGCTACATGAACATACAGTGCCTTGCAAAAGTATTAACCCCCCTTGAACTTTTTGACCATTTGTCACATGCCAGGTTTCAGTTTTTTTTTTTGGTGAATAATCAACACTAAGTGGGACACAATCTTTAACCTTTTTTAATCATTAAAATATTGTATAAATTTCGTTCCACTTACACAATTGTGTCAATAGGTCAAAAGTTGCAAGGGGGGCTAACGTGAACATAGATAAACATCAACATACATATTCAAGGAAATGATGGTGCGTTCAGGAACTTCTGTAATTCTTACCGTGGCAGCGAGCTATACTGCCGCTGAGCCTGAGTGAAAGAATCTTCCTGCCTCTGACGCTGCATCTGAACCTCCACCGACACAGAGTGACGACCTGGCTGCCCTGCCGCCGCCGCCGCGCTGGGACCGTTGGACTGGAAATGACATCATCATTATGCGATATGTGAAAAAATGACCAAGTAGATAAAATCCATTTGACCACTGTCATGGAGTCATTGGCGTTAAACATTTCCAGAATATATGGCGCCCTTTTGTATGTTGTCAAAGTAGTCTTTTATTTACAACTGATCTGAGTTATGTTCATCATTTTTTGGTCAAAAATAAAGAATATATTATTTCAAAGGCCAGATTGCCCAGCTCTATCATCAGTGAATAACGTCACTTAAAAATATTGACTGTTCACTAACAGGTTTTAGCTTTTATCTCTTAATCCCCCCCGCCCACCCCCCACCACCAAACAGTTAGCGATTTTTTTTTCAAAATATATGTATAGGAAAAAAAAAAAAAAATATATATATATATATATATATATATATATATATATATATATATATATATATATATATATATATATATATATATATATATATATATATATATATATATATATATATATATATATATATATATATTTTTTAACTTTTCTGGAAGATGATTTTTGATTCAAAGTTAATGCTAAGAAAAAAAAGTCTGAACTTGTTTGGAAAGAAAAAGAGAAGTGGAAAAGGGGAAGCACTTTTTTTTGCACATTTTCCCACGTTACTTGTATATATAGAAATATTACCATTATTCCTATAGAAGTTGATTTAAAGTTAATAATGGGTACAAAATGAAAAAAATAAAAAATAAAGCTTGTTTTGGCATCAGATGAAATAAAGGGAATTTATTAAGAAAAAGAATCAATGAAAATTGTTTGGGGAAAAAAAATAAAATAAAAATGAGATAGAACACTTTTTAGGTATTTTACCATTTTCCCTGCATCATATGTCTCGAAATAAACATTTCTAAGGAACTTAATTTGGGAGACATTTGCTATGAAGAAGAATAAACCACACACCAACAGGAAAATAAACAATACAATTTTATTTTACTGACCTAACCTAGCCTGACAATGAAGTCAACACGCAGCCACTTACCCGACAATGATGGTGTCATGATGTCATAATGGCGGTCAGGTGACAACAAATAAGACAGGAGGGGACGGAGTGAAGGGAGAAGCATGCCAGACAACTCGGACAAAAGTTACTGAGGATGATGATGATGAAGTTGTTAGTCAAGGTTAATTCATGGACAAGCACAACATCACGGCCATATAACGACAGGGGTTAAACTCCACCTCCTTTGCCTGCGCGACACTCGCAACTATGGGCAAGTCATGGAGGCAAAGCTTCATCATTTTTGCTACAGAACGGAAGCAAACATGCTCAGGATTGATTTTGGTTGATAAAGATAAAAATGCATCATTTATCTCAGTTAAAAAATTGATTTATCACAACTAAAATAAGTGTTACCAATATATTAAACACACTTTTTATTGTATTAATGAATGAATCAAATATTCATGTGGTTTAGTGAAGGTGCCTGGAATGAAAATGTGTCTTTTTTTTTTATAAAACTTATTTTTGTATTATTTTTCATGTATTATTGATTTGTCCCCAATAAATAAAGAACATTACTACAATAAGACATTCTGTGTATGCCTTAAACACATCTGCATTCGTTTTATTCATTAGTGAATTTATCTCAGTAAATAATTGGTCAATTTATTGGAAATAAAATTAAGTCAGAAACTAAAAATATTTCCTTTCTTAGAAAGAAAAAAAAAAAAAAAAAAGAAAGAAACTAAAAATATTTTACATATAAATGAAACTATTTTACCCATACATTAAACATTTATTCCCTTCATTAAATAATTGGTTAATTAATGATAATCCATTTTGAATAAACTTGAAATGTAAAATATTTTAGTACTGAGAAACTATATTGTACAAATGGTTGTTTGTTTTGTGTGGACTAATGGATGGATTTTCATAATTTCAAATCCAAGCAGGGAGATTCCGTGAAAGAAAGAGGAAAAAAAACAAAAAACATCACCGACGTCAACAAAGATGTCATTGTCACAATTCATTGCTTTGGACAAGCATGAGCGCTCCCAAACGTTTGTTGTCATTCCTCTAAAAGAAGCAAACGTGTCAGAAAAAAGTTTTTATTACGCAGACACAAAAGAGAAGAGATTTTCGGCTCTCATTGACTAAAAGATCGAAATCTAAAAGATGAACCTAAGCAGCACATCGACAAACATAAAAAAGTGGATAGTGAAAATGTTAGCTAAAAACATTACATTTCTCCGTCTGAACATCAATTGTACACCACAAAAGTCAAATTGCTGGCCGTTGAATATATAAAAATGAAAACGAGTTCATCGCATAATCATTTTAACATGACGACAGCACACAAACATTTCGCATTAAAATTGGCTCAGAAATACAAATAATCCACGTTTGATCATTATGCTCATTAAAAGTTTGAAAAGGCAACACAAAAACAACTGACAACATGACGGTCAAAACACATTCACAGACAAAAACTGACAACTTGGTGGGCGTGTCCATGTGGATGACTGACAGGAACTAAGGACCAATGAGATTAGTGATGTGAGCATGCCAAACAGTCCGAAGGGGTGTGCACGAGCTTTGTTAGCGTCGGGAGGACGTTCGGTCAAGTCTCCTTGACGGTTAGTGGTGGTTAGCGTCCTGTCGCTAACGGTGTTAGCATCCCGACATCAGACACTCACCCATGGCTGCTCGAAGCTGAACGCTCGCCTGCGGTCGTCGTCGCTGGCGTCGTCCGGAACGTTTTGCGCCTGCTGGAACTCCTCCCTCAGCCGCTGTATCCGGTCGTGGTTGCTCGGGGCCACGCGGTTGCTAAAAGGACACACACACATTGAGCAGTCAGTGTGTTTGTGAGAGTTTGTGTGCGAGTCTGAGCATTGGAGAAAGAATGATGAATGAGAGCGTGCCTGTAAATGAATGTAAATTCTGAGAAATATAGATGGCTGAGAGTTGTCTTGAGGATTTGTGTGGTGTGTATGTGAGAGAGTAACAAAGTGAGTGGGTGCGAGTACTAGTGTGTGAGAGTGATCATGAGAGGGGGAATGTGCACGCCTTTCTGAGTGTCAATGTGTGAGTTTATGCATGAGTGAGTCAATATGTGTATGTGAGAGAGATGAGGGTGAGTATGAATTTGTGAGAGTGCATGACTGATTTGTGTGAGTGTGAGTCTGTCAGTGTGTTTGAATTATTGAGTTTGTGAATGTGTTTGAATCAGTGTGTATGTTCGCGTGAGATGAGTGAGAGAGATGAGTAAGTGTCTGCGTGAGTGTGTATGTGTGCGAGTGCATGATTGAGTGGTGTGTGAGGGAGAAAGACAATAGTGAGTGTAAAATTGTGGATGAATGTGAGTGTGCATGGTTTTCAATGCGAGTTTGTGTGAGTGCATGACTGATTTTTGTGTGTCAGTATATGTATGAGAGATGTGTGAGAGGAGCATTTGCACGTGACTGATTCCTGTGTGTCTGAGTGTGAGTCTGTGAATGTGTTTGTGAGAGATGAGAATCTTTGAGTCTCTATGCAAGTCAGTAAGTGTGTGTATGAGTGTTATGTGTGAGATGAAAGTATGAGTGAGATGAGTTAGTGTTTCTGTGTGTGTATGTGTTAGAGTGCATATTTGAGTGTGTGTGAGAGAGGGATAGAATAGTGAGTGTGCTAACCTCCGAGTGAGAATGAGAGAGTATGAGAGAGCAGAATGTAAGGCGTCTCTGGCTGGTGTCAATCAAAAGTGATCGTCCAATCAGACGGCACCCCCAATGAAGCGTGTATATCAATGACATCATTTATGCAAATAAGGCGTGGAGACGTTGCCTTCGTGGCTTGTCGTAAAAGTGACGCTCAAATGAACACAAACGCTCCCGTGCTGCATTTTCAAATATGCAACATTATGGTTTCAAAGCTCATAATAATTAATAAGACTTTTTAATTAAAGGACATTGTAATTAAATGTTTAATTAGGAGGAAGAGGAGGAGGACGTCAACGCATGTTGTTGAATGCTAAATAAAAACTGAGGAACATAAACAGGACAAGACACACACAGTCACTCACTACTCTCACTTTACTTCCCATTTTTGTGACATGCTGAAAAAATAAAATAAAATAAGCACTTTGAGATATGTTAGAGGCGTAAAGGAAATAAATGATGTTAGTGCTTTTAACCAGCGGGTCCTTTTGGTTGCGTGTTTACTTTCAAGCGTTGACTCATCGCGCTTCGACTCGCTCGCACTTGACGGCGCCCGTTGAAGTCGTCCGCCCCCGCCGGGCGCCGCTCGCCGCCCACGTCCGGCGACCGGGCCGCCGCGTTGCTTTCAGAAGGCCGGCCGGCCGGTCGCTGGCGGCCTCCCCGCGGTCGGCGAGAGCGCAGCCTGCCGAGCGCGCTCAGATGGCGCGCCATACGCGCGTGCTCGCGCTTAGCCTTTCCGCCGCTCCCCGCTCACGCGGCGACTGCTCAACTGTCCAGTCGCCAGCATGGCCCACGTCCGTTCACAATTCTCTATTTGGGTTACAGTTTTTGATAGTTCTCATTATTTGACGTCATGTTAGTTGCTTTGCTGATGTTTCTGTCAAGAAGAATGGTATCGGATCATTTTGCAATCTGGCTTGTGGATGTTCTCATTCAACAAAGTCATTTCTATTGACATTCTCATGACATTGAATCGCTCTAGCGCAGGGGTGGCAAACTGCGGTCCTCGAGGGCCTGAGTCCTGCAGGTTTTATAGATTTCCCTACTCGTAGTGCAGCTGATTCCAATTAACAGGCTCGTTATCAGGCTTCTGCAGAGCTTGCTGATGAGCTGATCATGAATCAGCTGTGTTGAAGAAGGGAAATATCCAAAACCTGCAGGACTGCGGCCCTCGAGGACCGGATCTCGCCACCCCTGCTCTAGCGGTTTCAAACATTTTTCTCAAAACATTCAGAGGATTTCTCATGTTTTTTTCCCCCCTAATATTTTTTACCTTTTTTTTTTTTTTTTTTTTTTAAATTATTGATTAATTATAGTAGAAAATGTTTGTCATAACATTCTTTGATTTTTTTTGTACATTTTTCCAATATTTGCCTTTTTCTTTTGTATTTTACACTAAAAATATTTCCATGGTTGCCTCATTTCATTGCATTTCATTTTCAAAAACATTTTCTGTCAATTCTAAAATTATTTTCTCATTTTTGTAATACTCTGGTTATTGTATTTTTTTCCTGATGTATCTTTTTCTTTTTCTTTTTTTTAAATGAATTTGTATTTAATTGTATTGTATTTTTCATCTATATTTTTGTGCAATACTTTATTATATTTTAATATATTATTATATTTTATATTTTTCTTATTATATTTATTTTAGTTTAATATTGGGAATTATGATATAAAATGTTATAATATTCTAGGATTTCAGGGGGATATTTTTTTGACTGCATTTCACATCTAATGTGTAAATATTGCTTCCTAAGATTGTATTTTTTCTGTTACATTTTTTATTTTTTTTTAGATACACTTTGGCTTGATTTCTCATGTGTTTCCCCTAATATATATATTTTTTTTTTTTTTTTTTTTTTTTTTTTTTAAATTATAGTATAAAATGCTTGTCATAAAATTCTTGGTTTGTTTTTTGTACGTATGTTTCCAATATTTATTTTTATTTTTTTATTTTACACCAAAAATATTGCCATGGTCTCATTTTATTGCATTTCATTTTCAGAAACATTTTCTGTCAATTATATATTTCCTCACATTTTTGTAATACTCTGGTTATTGTATTTTTTCCCCTGATGCATCTTTTATATTTTAATGTATTTGTATTGTATTTTTCATCCATATTTTTGTACAATATTTTGCATTATTTTTCTTATTATATTTATTTTTGTGTTTAATATTGGGAATTATGATATAAAATGTCACAATATTCTAGGATTTTGGGGGGATATTTTTTTGAATGAGTAAATATTGTATTTTTTTCTAGTACGTTTTTTTTTAAAGATATACTTTGACTTGTTTTCTCACATTTTTTGTAAGGTTTTTTTTTTTTTTTTTAGGATAAAACATAAATATTTTTACTTTTGTGGGGGGAAAATTAGTTTTCATTAATTCTGCTTTTATTATTTCCTGACATTATTGTTATGAATTATTGTACAAAATGAGAATTCTTGATATTTGTACAATAAGTATCAATAAAAAAAAAAAAGCCTAACATTTTATTTGTTGAACATTTAGAATGATTGTCTTCCATTTTCCTTGTAACATTCAAATATTTTGCTGTCTTGCTGTGCAGACTTGGATTGGCCGTTTCAAATTGAAATGTATCGGCCATCCGCGGTGCCAGAAAGCCGCTTAATGGGCAGGGAAAGCTGAGGAGAATCCGGATGACCCGCGACTCAACATCTTGTTGATGCGAGCGCTGTTAATCTCTGCAGTGTCAACACAAACGCTTTGTCGAGCATGCTAATCCTCAGCTAATGGTTAGCATCCATCCATTCCTGCGTGTTCCCATTTGGAAGCAAAACGTTGCCGTGGTAACGCATAAGGATGATGACACATTTTTTGCCATTGGAATTCTATTTCAAATATTTTTGTACTTTCGTTGAATTATTTTCTTTTATTTTCTTTAATAGTATAGTTTTTAAATTTGTTGTAATAATTTTTAAAATTTGGCCATTTTCTAGTTAATTTGTCCTGTATGTTTAATATTTTTTTATGTAATATGTATGCAACCTTGAAAATGTTAGTCCCCCCAACATTGGTGTATTTTCATCCAATGTGTATATATATATATATATATATATTAGGGGTGTAAAAAAAAAAAATCGATTCGGCGATATATCGCGATACTACATCGCGCGATTCTCGAATCGATTCAATAATCGGCAGAATCGATTTTTTTTTTTTTTTTTTTTTTTTTTTTTTTTAGGATTCACACCTTGAGCATGGAAGAATGTTATATGAACGGCACATTAAGCCTTAATATTTTTATTTTAATGCTGTTCAAATGTGAAACAGATTGCAAACTGTTTGTGTACAGTGGCTCACGGTTATAAGCCTCAAGTTTTAGATAAATATATTCATACAAATCTTACAGTGTACATGTACAAATTTACTGATAGTATGTTCTAAATTTGAATGGAAAAAAATCGCAACAATCGACTTATAAATTCGTATCGGGATTAATCGGTATCGAATCGTGACCATTCGTATCGGGATTAATCGGTATCGAATCGAATCGTGACCTGTGAATCGTGATACGAATCGAATCGTCAGGTACTAGGCAATTCACACCCCTAATATATATATATATATACACACACACATATATATATATATATATATATACACACACACACACACACACATATATATATATATATATATATACACACACATATATATATATATATATATATATATATATATATATATATATATATATATATAATATTTATTTTTTTTTCCCACGGAAACGTTTTGGATACAGAGACCACGATATTAACACAACTAAAAACGTTAAAATTTAATGAATTGATGGAGTTTAACCGCCTTAAAATAATGTATTAAGCCCATCATGAAATTTTACAAATCAATATGCAAATCAAATTCCAAAAAAAGGAAAAGTGAGTACAAATTAAGAGGAGCAGATAATTTTTCCAAACCTAAATACAGAACAAAACAAAAGGAATGATTTATTTCGACCCAGGTGTCAGTTCGTGGAACAATCTGGATTATAAACCCAAATCATCTCGGTCTATTTGTATTTTTAAAGAATATATGAAGTCAAGTCAAGTCAAGTCATCTTTATTTATATCGCACTTTTTCTATCCCCTTTCATTTCTTTTTTTTTTTAAAGAATGAAATAATTTTTTTGAATTGAATTGAAATTTTATAATATTTGTAATTATTTTTGTACATTTGGTTTTACTATTTTTGGATGATTTTATTACATATTTATTTCCAAATATTCCAGATATATTTTTCTAATATTTTTACATTTTGTTTAGTAATTCATTAGTTCTAATTTTTCACTTTTCTAATAACTAGTTTAGGCTTGTAATTTTACCATTTGTCTGCTTATGTAACATTTTGTATTTTTTTGTCTAATTTGTTCACAGACGTGCCTGAACATAACAGTATTTTTCATCTCATACATGTATTTCTTTTTGGTTGCTTTTTTTTTTTTGGTTGAAATCACACACGTTGATTCGTGTGATATGGCTTTTCTATTGCAAAGTGTCACATGACCCAGGCAGCTTGTCGGTCACCTGGGGAGACAGTTACCAAGGCAACAGGGCTGCGATGTCACTTGCCGGCTCCACTGCGGCTCCTCCGGCTGGTGGGCTGCCGCCTGGCAATCGGTCAGTGTGTCAACCAGCGCCGTTGCGCTTGAGTGGAGCGCTGTTAATAACTACATGTCAAACTGATAAACCTTTTCATGTTTGGAGTTCTTCAAAATTCTTGACAACTAAATAATTTCAAATCTTCCAAATATTTTGAAGTTGTTTTTTTTTAAAGGTCCGTTAAGTTTTTTCAAAGTGGTCTAAGGTTCTTTCAAATCCTTCAAAGGCTTGTTAAGGTTCCTCAAAATACATAAAGAAAGTTTCTTGTAAATTATTTGTCATTTTAAAGTTCTTCAGTTATTTCAAGTTTCTTTTAAATCCTTTTAAACATTTAAGGTCCCTCAACGTCCTTGCATGGTAACTGTAAATACAGTGGCAGTTTACATTATTTAAACGTCAGGTAGCAAAATGGGAGAAGGGTTTGTCGGGTGTTTGGGGGTCTGCAATAGACCATCTTTGGTCGGCCATGAAGACCTCAATGTTTTGTCTACTCAAGTGAAGAAGTCTGTTTCTGATTTGAGAAAAAAATAAAAATAAAAATAAATACATAAAAAATAAACAAAAGTATATTATATATATATATATATATATATATATATATATATATATATATATATATATATATATATATTGGGGATGTAACGATATCCAAACATCACGATACGATATTATCATGATACGATAATAATCACAGTATTGTGGGAGCATTGGCGATATTTAAAAAAGATCACAATATTGTAAAAAAGAGAACTCATATTTAAAAAAAAAAACACAATATTGTGCTTTTGTACATTACAGCAATGCATATAAACCACCTACAATCTCTAATAACAATATTGAGGCACTTACTTGGTAATGCAAGCACACATTGATCGCTTCACAAGCAAATTAGGGTCCCCTTTATCTGACAATTAGCATAGATTTTAAACATAGAAGGCCAAAACATCCCTAATGAAAATTTAATTGCACTAATAAACTAGCCACGAGAGGGTGCTAGAACTGCACAAATGGAAATCAACCTGCCTTTTTTTATTCCTTCCAATTAACTCATTCACTGCCATTGACGGCAAAAGTCGTCAAATGATGCATTTTTGCTGGGCTGGCAGTGAATGTGTTAAATATTGTGAACATGATGACGACGATATTGTGGCAGTTTTAATATCACGATATTGCCCTTATCGTGACATATATATGGCTCCTGTTTGGTCACAAGTAATAAGTACTCATTTTAGAATTTGAATGGGAAAACACGCTCAAATTCCAATTCTTGAATTTAAATCAGATCAGCCTTTGGGTATAATGTGGGAGGCACAACAGTCCAGTTAATTTCTCCCTTACCTCCCCCTTTTTTCACTAAACAAACCAGACCTGCACCAAATTAAATTAAAACTCTTCAAACTAAATTTGAGCAATGATTTTGAAGAAATGAAAGCTACATACTAGACTACATTGGGCATTACTGTTCAATTTCTGTTGTCACTTTTCTGACACCAAAATCCATCATTTCCAAAGAATGACAGCACACAAACCAAATCCAATCAAGCAATATCTTTGAAGGTGACAACGGGCTGAACAACATACTTCCTGCTGCATAAAAATGACTCCAGACTACTTTGAAGGGAATAGACTCACTGATTGTTCTCCTTTTCGGACATTAAACATGCAGTCAGACATTATTATACAATGGCAGCACACCAAATTAGTCTAACAATCCATTTCAAAGAAGTTTTTCAAGCAAGAGCAGGGAGCTGTTACTGGACTACAGACTACACCAAACAACTAATCCGATATTAACCAATAATGTCAGTGCTCCAAACAGTGTCTTTCATGATGTTTTTCAAGAAAGGGATGACATATTTCAGGGAGCTAGACTTCTTACCCCATAAAAACATTCCTCCCCCCACCTTTCTGTCAAGGGAACGACACGGGGCGGGCATCAAAGAGCGCCATGGATGGAAAAGAAAAGTCAAAGGGTGTCAAGCGCACTGAAGCCTTCACGCTTCACGCCATCCCTCCGGAGGACGTCTGCTGCTGTCTGGAGAAGATATCCCAGGATGGGAAGCGTGTTTGAAGGCTGAGCGGGGAGGCAATGGCGGCGGAAGATAAAGGAAGCGAGGAAGCGAGGATGAGTCCAAGGAAGGAGGAAGATAGTAGAGGTGCAACAGGAAGGAAGTTGGAAAAGAAAACAGGGCAAAGCTGCAAATAAACAAGTTCTCTCTCCATAAATTCTGGTAGTGCACATTACAACCTCCCTCCTTTTTTTTGTACAAACATGTCAACATATGGTGTTGAGTTTTTTTTGTCTGTGGGCTTTGAGCATCAGATTAAAAAAAAACTTGTAATTTTGAAACATTTACTTCTCCAGATAATGTAATTAAGAAACAATTCTCATTTGTAATTCCTACCCAGCACCAAGTAGAGATAACCAGTAAGAAGCATGAAAAATCTCCACTTAACAGACTTGCCTGATGTTCAGAGGGAGAACATTCCATAGCAATAAAGACAAAGCTAAAAGAAAACTTTTATCATCTTGGAACATGATTTTTAAACAACAAAGTACAATACAGAATTTGTTTGTACAGAACATACTGGGAGAAAAAAAAGGAACATTGTTGTTGTGTTTGTGGGATGAAGCATATCTCGCTGGATTTAAAATCATTTGGAAAGACTTTTTTTTTTTTTTTTTTTCCTTAGGCAACTTCAATTGAATATGAATCAATCAAAACACTAGTTTTCTAGTCCCGCTACCGCCATGTTCCCATTGAACACTCCGAAGATACGGAAATTTTGATGCGGAAAAGACCATCAAAAGCGTAAAGGGTTTGCGGCTCTCGCGTTTTCTTTGCATTTTGCATTGAAAAGATGGCGAGAGGGACGGCATGCAAGGATGGATGAAATGCTGCAGGCAAATATTTTATAGATTATACAGATGCCGCTGAGGAGGCGGCTGGCGAGGGCCTCAAAGAGATTGGAAAGGATGGAGTGGGGGGGCTAACATGCTACGTCATGGTTAAGTGATTGAAGCATGGAAGAGGAGGAGGGGGGTCAGGGTTCAGACTACGTTCTGGCATCATGTGAAACCAATCCCTGGAGAACACACTGGCTGCTTGATGGCAAGCCAGGGGGGTCATAAATAAGACATTAAGGAGATTGAGGCGAGCGTGTGGGGAGCGCGGCTGGATTTAAGTGTGCCACTTCTGTTGTTAGTTGTGCGACCCGGTCGTATTTCACAGCCATGGCGTCTAATGGCTGCAAAGCTCTTCACATGTGACTGACGATTTACTGCATGGTGGCGCATCGCTACCGCCGGGGCCGCCGTTCAGTCGGTCGCCATCAGGTGACGTAGTCGTGCATCATAGCGGCAAATCACGCCGCGTTGCTATGCTCGTAAATCCGTTGCAAGAATTCACTTACAGTGAAAGCGTCGCCATTGGCGGCAGGGTTAGGGTCCACATGAGAGCAAATGTTATCAACTGTGTGTTTTGGTAAAGAACAATATATTATGTTGAGTGCAAATTTTCACAACAAAAACATGCTGAAAAGATATTTTGGGTGTTTTGGAGATTGGCACAGATTAATCTCGTTTCCATTCATTTCAATGGGGAAAGATGATTTGAGGAGAGAGCATTGTCACAGGACAAATTGAATTTAACTCATATCTCAAGGCACCACTGTATATCAAATCAATATTCCTAATTGATACTAGAAGCATAGTGGTTGAGGTGGAGTGTGCAAAAATAAATAAATAAATAAATAAATAAATAAACAAACAGATTCTCATAAGAATTGCAATTCTCAATCACTACGATTCAGAATCTATGTCCCAAAATTGATTTTATTTAATTTATTTTATATTGTCTTGTCCTTGTTTGTGTGTGCCTTTATTGGGAGTGCTGTTCATGTTGTACACAATTTGGCCTAAGGATAGTGTGTGCACACATTATCAAAAAACAACCCCTACAGTGCCAGCCAATTTCGAGCATTTGAACTCACCTTTCAAGGCAAACAGAATGTTGTGTGCTTTTATTATATACGCAATGTGGTTACCAGATGAAAGATCGCATTCCATTCATTCATTAGGAAAAAAAAGGATGTTTCTACCTTATTCCGTTCTTTAGTAATCACCATTTGAAAATAGGTAATTTGATGTGACATTGAGCGAAAATTGAAAAGGAGTAAACAAGCTTTTTGTGAAAAGATACATTTTCTCCACAACAGTGACTTTAACGCAAATATTTTTTGTTTAGTGGCGCATTGTCAATTAGGTTTAATGTGACAAAGTCTTTGATCGTTCTCTTTCGTCAGATTCCATCATATTGTTTCATTGTAATTCCATACACTGGCAGTCCATTGAAAAGAGATACAATGCTGCCATCTGCTGGCCATGGTTAGTGGTGTTTTTGGTTTCACAACCCATTGATCAGGCAGTGCTGCATTTACACGTTGCACTTCCAATTGTTAGATAAAAACAAAAAACAAAAACAAAAAACAAAAAAACAGTTGATGTCATTTAACGTTTATGGCGGCATGCATCATGATTTTACTAAACGTTATTAAACGTTTTTGGCGGTCATTGAGTTAAACTGAAGCCACATTAGAGTGTATAATAAAAAAAAAAAAGTCTCAATCAAGTTATACTAATAAAGTTAAGATATTTCTCTGTATACATTCCCAAAGTGCTTTTGTATGAATAGGCATTTTTTTTTTTTTTTGAGTGATAAAAGTGCAGTGAGTAGCGCCACTGACTTGCTAGCATTAGCAAGTCAGTGGCATTTTCCATTGTGCATTAAACTTGAGCTAGTTGCGTTCGGGAAACAAGCTAAGCAATGTGTGTGTTTGCATTTAAGTGTGCATGGATGTTGCACCTTCACAACCTACACAAGTAACAACTACGACTATTCGATTTCTTTGGTGGCATCTCAGGAAGGTAGAGAAAGAGCACAAGAAAGAGCACAAAAATCCCTTCAAGTAGGTAAGTTTTCAGCAAATATCTGAGTTAGGTTCCACGCAAAAACACAACAAAACAAAAAAAGGTGAATTTGTGAATGGTGAACAAAGTCAAATTTAAGTCAAATTTAAGGTTAAATTGTGACACAGGTACATGGAAACAACATAATGCTTTCAAGCACAAAGCATCTTGTATCACTACACCCACTAACACACCATTTGAACACAAAAAGAAACCACATCAAATCCTCTTCAAAATTTGATGTCATTTCCATGCAAATCGTGACCCCCAAATGCAAATAACAGGTTTGTTGCATCTTTTTGGGAGGTGAAATGTCATGCAGCACAAAAACGACTTTCACCTGAAATCACTGGCCAAAAAGTTGCAAACAAACCAGCATTTACAAAAGCGCTAAGCAGCTACGAGCTAGCCGTACCTTCTTCTGTGAGCGTGCGATCACTGCGTTGGTCCACGGAGCATGAACAAACATTTAAAAAAAAAACAACAAAAACAGCTCAATGTTTCATTCAATTCATTAGAAGAACTCCACAAACATTCCACAAAAAAGTATCGAGGAACCATGGCGGAATTCAAAGAGAAAGTCTGCCGTTTTGGTTTGGATAGATACATAAGTCAATCAGGTTTTTATTCTTGAAAATTAGTGACATGAAATTTGGGAGGCAAGTCTATCGATTGAGTAGACTGAGAAAAATGTCTCACAGAGACAAAAAGAAGTCTGTTGTGTTTGAAGTTGCCACTTCAGGCTTCTAAGACTAGAAATTTTGTCAGATTGTTTCCAATTTTCATCCAGTAACTAGACAGCTGAGCAGCACTTAACTGGGATTGTTTTTTGTTTTTTTTTCGGTCACTGTGTGTAGTGCGGTGGGGGCCTGTTTGTTTGTTTATTTCAGAAAATTTAGCCCCCGCAGCCAGATTCAATTAACAACATGAGCTTTATCATACTTGTCTATCATGAGTTGGCCCTCAACAATGTCTCAAGATGACACGCTCAAAACAACCTAGGAAGTGTTCCACTTTGAATAACATCTGGAAATTGACAAAATGATGCACACATTGATGCTTTAAACCAAAGACAAGTTTTTTTTAATTACTTTACTTAACATGAAGTAAGTCTAATAAGTCTTAAGAACCCATTCTGTAAAACAAACCACAACTTTTCCATTTGGTTACAACTCATTGTGTCCAATATCCATGCATCACATGTGTCATAGTAACGTCATTGATGACTCTTTGCAAACCAAATCGTTCATGACGAGTGGTTGCCGGTGTGTGTGTACGTAGCTTTTAACCATTGATCCCGTCATGAGAAATATGGAAGATGAGTTGGGCGGCGGACCGTTCCAGCCCATTGATCCGTGACAGTTTTCATTTCCCGACGGCCAGCGTGACCGCGACCTGCCCCTGGGTTCATTAGCGTAAATAATGACCAATCAATACATGTCGCACTTCCTATGGAAGTCCTCTTTAGGCTTGAGTGATGCCGCAGCGCCACGACATTAACGGCTGATCAATTTCGACAATTAAGACCCGCAGTATACACTTGAATGTTTTCATGAACAAGAAGATGGAGAGGCGGTGGGGGGGAGGGGGGGGGGGGGGCGGGGGGGATTTGAGAGGAGAATGAAAAGATGAATAAGGAGAAAGGGGAGATAGAAAACGAGAAGAAGGAAGCAGGTGTGGAAGGAGAAGATGAAGGGAAGGAAAGAATGAGAAGATTTAGAGGGAGAATGAGAAGGAAATTGAGTTGAAGGAGAATGAGAAGATGAAGAAAGTAAAAGGTGAAGATGTTGCTTGATTCCGTCACTGACGAAGAGGAAGAGGAGTTTTTTGGTTCTGAGAGTGACAACAAAGGAGAGCGAGTGGCTGACGAGGCCATTCTGAGACTGTTCGGTTCCAACACGGGGAAGAAGACTTCAACAGTACGTAGGAGGACGACGAAGACACGAGAATTACCAGTCAGGACCGACTTTTCTGCTAGAGTAGGCTGGTTATTTTTGTTACAGTAATGTCTTTTTGTACAGCCGTGTTATTAATGCAGCTTTACTGCCGTGTTACTGGCAAGCACTTTTAAAAACGGATTTCATTTAGCCATTTGACGTTATTGCCTCGTCAAGCGCTCTAAGTTTTGTTCTGTTGTAATACTGTACTACTGCTGTGACTGCACTGTATTATTTTGTGCACCTCAGATGTTAATAAATGGGACGCTTTGCGTTCCCAAACAGTCATCTCTGTTCCGACAATCCCCTCTGTGGTAGCGGGAACGCTTATATACCGGTGTGGTAAAATTAAAAAAACAAAAAAACAAAAAAAAACCTGCAGCTTATACATGTAACTATCGCGAGTATTCCCCAAATTTAGTTTAGCTCACATGGCTTATAGTCAGGCATGCCTTATAATCCAGAATTTACAATAAATCTAACCAGCCTCAAGGTCAATTTACGCAAGCCTTACGCTACAGCTCACAATATTGCAGTTAAATCTTGCAAGACTTCTGCTAAATCTCTAAATCTTGCTAAATTATGTGACTTTGTCTAAATCTAACAAGACTTCCACCTAATCGCGCAAAATATCTGCTGAATTTTGTAAGACTTATGCTAAATACAGCAATATTGTTAATTCACGCATTTTTTTCTGGATCTGAGACTTAATTAAAATGCCTGCAAGATTTCTTCAAAGCTTGTACAATATCTCACAAGACTTCCCCTGAATCACTTCTGAATATGAGATTTCTTAAAATCTACCCATTGCAGATTTAGCTCAAGTCCTACATAATTTGTCTACTCTGCTATATTAGACAAGACTTTTGCAGAATTTCCTGACACTTTAGCTCAATCTTGCAAGACTTCTGCTAAATTCCGCCAGACCTATAACTAAATGGCCCACATGACTTCTGCTCAAATTCTGCTGAATCCATTGAGACATACGGAAAATCTTACAAAATTTCCACTAAATCTTACAGGACTTCTGCTAATTTTGCACCCATTCCACCTAACTACTGTGACACTCATCCTTAAATCCTGCAAAAGTAAATTCCTCACCATTCGCTACATCTAACAACAATATTTTTTTGCAAGACTTCAGCTATATGTTGTGAGCCTTCATGTGTTCTGGGATGATGTATTCCATCATGTAGCAAAGCTTGACTTCACGCTTGATTTCTTCTGAAACCTTGCGGTCCACAAACAATCGAAGATAAAAGCCGACTTCCCCCCTCGCGGGTTCGACCGCCGCAATCCAATCACATGACCTGGCTGGCTCGCCACTTTCACCTCCAGGCGGCCATTACGCGACAGGACAATAAGACCGATCCAGACGCATTGTTGGGAGTTCACTTGCGCTCTATAGCACCACCACAAAGCGCTAAGGACTGCTAACCTACAAAACTAAAAAAATAAATAAATCAACGCTCGCTTCCAAACGTCTCAACGATAGGCCAGCCAATGCACAAGCTCCTAAAGAACTGCTGTATGGACTTGGGGTCATGTGGAGACCTTAGCTAATTGTTAGCCACAGGCTAGGTCCACAAAAGAGAAGATTCCAGAAAGAATACAAGTCACACAATGAAACGACACCACATGTGGCGACCTATCTTCCAACACGCCATCCCTCCTGTGGAATCAGAACGCACGTGTTCACATCTGTGTGTTGCGAGGCCATACATAAAAAGTGGATAAAGAAGCAGGCTGGATTAGAACTAATCTCGTAATGGTGGTGCTGATGTGCGACAGGATAAAAAGCAGCAGGTGCACACCCTCTACTGTCAACAATTGTGAACAAAACAAAAAACAAGACCAGACTTACTCATAAACTAAAACTGCCAGTCCACACTTGTCGGTGTATTTATTTATTTATTTTTACAAATTAGTGACCCATCTGAATTGTTGTAAATGGCTTGCTTTCCTTGATGATACAATGTAATCGCTGAACAAGTGTGCTTTTTTTGGAGTCTCATGAAAAGTGATGATGTTGAAGATAAGGATTCTCACCTAACGTCCGCAACATTATGCGTGTATGTGAATGGAAAGACAGTTGTTTATATGCCATCAGACATATAATAAATGTAAATTGATGGACGTGTTTACATTGTGGATGGGAATGAAGACCAAAATCATCTGTAAAGCATGGTAGCAGTAATGTCTTAGTAGTAGCTTGGGCTTGCATGGCTTTTTCTGGAACGAGGTCACCAGTATTGATAGTGTAACTCTTTTAGAATAAATTTGGCACTCTACGAAACCATTTTGTCTGGCAATTTACACATAAATGCATCCAAACTAATCAGGAGATTAGATAAATAAAGGACTTCATCAGATCAATCAGCATATCTTAACCCAATAGAGCAGTGATCCTCACTTTTTTTTCTTTTTTCTTTTTAAACACAACAGTCACATTAGCAGAGCAAAGTCAAGGGGACATCCAATTTAGCAACAATATATCAAATCACCCTCAACAATAAACTGGAACACAGATGGGAGCACGCTGTGTTGCCATGTGTTGCCCAAGGTAGAGATTTTGACTCTAACCGTCATACCGCAGTAGCGCATGTTGATGACATCATCGTATCTGCGTCCAAGCTTTGGGCGCGAATCGTGCTATATATCCATCCATCCATCCATTTTCTTGACCGCTTATTCCTCACAAGGGTCGCGGGGCTGCTGGCGCCTATCTCAGCTGGCTCTGGGCAGTAGGCGGGGGTCACCCTGGACTGGTTGCCAGCCAATCGCAGGGCACACAGAGACGAACAACTCGTGCTATATATAAACTGCCAAAATTCAAAACAAATAAATAGGTAAATAAATTCATTACTAAAAGTAAAAATAAAAACGGATATAAAAAAAATATAATTTGAAAATTATCTCCAAAAAATAAATACAAATGGAAATAAAAAGAACAAAAAATGTCTACATACATAAATAAATAAATTTGTATTTAATTTTTTAAGTACATTTTTTATATCCGTTTTTATTTTCACTTTTAGTCATTTATTTATTTATTTATTTATTCATTTAGTCATTTATTTATTTTTAATTTTGGGAGTTTGGTCCATACTGCCGTGTCGAAATGTTATTCCAATGAGGGGGCGGTTCTAAGCGTGTCTTGGGTTGAACTCCGCCGTTGCAAACTGCCTTTCATTGATCAAATGAACAGCTCGGCGAACAAGGAAATCTTGCAGTGGAGAGCTCCAGCAAGGACGACTATCTTGTCCACTGTCACCACGACTTGTCTACCAACTCAAGTGGCAATTTGGGCCATATCGCCCAGCCCTACTGGAATTCTGAACCTGTCTCAGATCCATCTCATCAGATGAAACCCAAATGTCTTCACAGTATACAACAAAAACAATAGTGTTCCAATACTTTTGGAGGATGTTGTTTTTGTGAGTGGACAGACTCGTGCATTACGTGTGGATGCAAATAGACAAATGTGTTTACATTGTGTACACATGAATGGGCAGACAGCTGTTCGCGTGTATGCGAATGGACAGACGGGTGTTGTGTGTAGATAGGGATATTCACGAACACTTTAAATTTCACATGCTGTTATATATAAAAAAACAAAACAAAAAAAACAAAATATATATAAAAAAATAGAATACACACATAATGATGAAATGTGGGTCAGGATCCTTTTAGAGCACTCTGATGTTACACTATAAAGACGATAAAGACCCAACCCCCACCCCGTCAATCCCATCTCCGTCAATCCTATCCCTCCAATCCCGTCCTCCCCGCTGTGCCGGCACAAAAACCATGTGCCGCTGCCGCCGCCGCCACTAGCGCTGCTGTTCTGATGCATGACATATTGTCAAGGCTTGTCCAGCTTCCCATGAATGTAAAAAAAATAAAACTAAATTCCTTCCTGCTGCGCTATTAGCGCTGTGCTGAATATTAATCACCTTAAGTGGATTCCACGCTGACATTAATGGCTCCCTAAAAGGACTCACAAAGTGTTTTGTCTGAATGAAAAAAATTCAAGAAAAGATGGCAGAGCGGCACAACTCGTCACTGAAATTGACAGAATGCGTCGACTTTGAAGGAAAGATAAAATAAGAATTGACAGTCTGATTTCACGCTATGACGATGCACTCAATGACTCAACTGCAAAAATTAAAAGCATATGCTCCATTTAGTTTTGGATCACAAAGGATGTGATTTAGACTAAAAAAAAAAAAAAAGTTTAGTTTATATTATATAGGCGTATTTTAATTGTTAAACCACAAAAGTGTAATTTTAGATTATAAAGGCAGTTTTAGTTTAGTTTTAGTCCATAAAAGTTGAGTTTGAGTTCAATGTCTGGTTTTTAACCATTTTTGTTTTTTAAGAGTTTGACCACAAATTGTTTAAATTTATAGGGTTATAAAAAAAAAAAAAAGAAGTGTTTTGCAAAAAGACTTTTCAAAAAACGAAAGCTTGTTTTTCCAAAAAACAAAGGTTTATTTTTGAGCACACCTCAAACTCAATGTCTTAGTTTTCGACCAAAAGATTTCATTTTAAATTACAAAGGTAGTTTTTGACTACATTGGTTTTAAACCACACAAGTTGAGTTTCAGAACTCAAGTGTATGGTTTTCAACCACAAATATTTACATTTAGGCCACATACGATTTAAGACACAAAGGCTTTGTTTTAGACCATAAATGATTTGTTTTCCACAAAAGTTTGGATTTTAGAGCAAAAACTTTTAATTTTAGATCACTAACGTTAGTTTTAGAGTTTTAAGCACAACGTGTGTTAGTTTTAGACTTGGGATTACTTTAAGGACCACATTGGTTTAGTTTTTAACCGCAAAAGATTAGTGTTCGTCAAATTAAACCAGATGAAGTTCAAGAGAGACACCGTGCAGTGGATTATTAATGAAGAGGGATTATAACAACAGTGTAATCTGGGATTGGCACATTCATTAAGTGACATCATCATAAATGGCTCCTGATTTTAGTGCCCATTTAACACATCATCTAAACCCTCATGGTCGACATCTGTTTTAATCCCAAGAGAATGATGACAAGTGATTTTTTTGTTCTAATTGGAAGTAATGATAATGATGTCATATAGCGCTAAAAGACAATCTCCATCGCCTGTCTACTGTCTCTGACAGGAGATCTCCTCACCCAGCATCCTCTTAAGACTACTGCACTGAGGCGTCCACTCCCACGTCCATTAAAGTTTCTTCCCGTGGGCATGGAAGTCTCAGCTGTGGAGTTTTTGGCTCACGTCCAGATTTGCTCATGTATGGTGAAACTCATGCCGGCGCCGTGTTACAACAGCTGCCAGGACATTTCAACACTACTAATCGCACGTGAACTACAACGCATCAATGCAATGTAAGAAAAGCACTTTTTGAAAGCAGGACCACAGTAAAAATCTTTGCTTGGTCTATAGGTAAAGTGGTAAACGACTGATGAACAACAATCGACGGAACACTGACGGATGCCCACTTCAAATGACGGAAACATTGACGGACGCTCATTTTGCTGCGCAATCGACAAATGACAGATTGACGGCTCGGCTTGAAATATTGATGGATTGACCATGACGGAAGGGTGTCCCGAATATTGACGATTGCCGAATGACGGACGCTCAAAATTTATTGCCGTGCCACCTCTGATTTATTATCTACTAAAGACTGTATGACTAGTCTTTAAATGTAAGCACGCGTGAGCTGATTGTTTTTCTAAGGGTCTTTTACAAAACTCAAAGTCTTCTTATCAAATTTAAGACCACTCATTCACAAAATATGATCAAAAAACATTTGATTTGATTGGAACGCATGATTTCCGAAAATGAAATTTATTTCCCTTTTCATGAAAATTTAGACCTTACATTCATGATTATTTATATTTCTGATGCACAACAAAATGATTACTGTGAATGAAAAAGAGACCAGAAGTGTCTTGTGTGGTCGGCGAAAGATCGTTAAACTTGATTTGTGGTTGCCATAGCAACAACAACAAAACTATTATAAAGCTGATGTCGCATTGGTAGAAACCGTTGCAACATATGGGGGCAAAAAATGTGGTTTGACATCAATGCATTTGCGATATGAGGGTAATCCAGTGGAGTGTTGCATTGTGGGTAGCGCACAGCCCGCAGCAGCTGGTGAAGTACAAACGAAACGAGAGCAACGAGGAGATCAAGCACAGTTGAGCTACCGTAGCACCTAAAAGCAAAGCGAAAAAAGTAAAGCCGAGGTGTGCAAATCCTGCCTTTGCTGAGGCGGCTACTTTCCCACCAAAGCTAAGAAGTAGGCAAGGAATCACACACGCCAACGGCACCCATCGACAGTCAAGTTTGTGTCATCAGCTTTTCCCGCGCGGGACGCGACGGCGACCCCTCCAGCGGAGCCGCCAGACGTTCTGTTCCCGTTACGCCCGCTCACTTCGCACATGATGAAGCCAACGCCAATGACGATCTGCGTTCCTCTCAGGTGTTGAGTGGTTGTTGAGTACAACATGATTACTTTGGCACAAACACACTCGCCAAACTTTTTCTTCTTGAGTATTTCACTTGATGTACTTGATGAGTGCTCAGGAAACGAAAGTGAACTCAAAGTGTCGACAAGGATGGTTTCCTAAAAAAATAAATAAAAATTACAAAAATCCCAGAAGCATTGCAGTGACTATTTGCAACGTGATCACTAGAGATTTGGAGAGATGATTCTGATGGGTTTTTTTTTAGAATTAGTTATTAACATTAATATTTAAAAAATGTCTTGCTTTTTTCTTTTTGCAACCGGCTGAGACAACTGATTTCCATTTAAAATGCCAACCCTCGTCTTTAACCCTAGAACACTAACGCCGAGTGATTTTCACCTACAAAATTCGTATTGTATTATTGTCATTGTGTTGCTGCTGTCTGAGTTGCATGGACCCTTGGGTAGCTTCAGGCTGCTTTCTGATGTCATTAACCCACTCAAACCCAAAAGTATTAATCACGTTTTTAATACTTTGTCCTTCACTCTCAAAAATGTATTTACACATTTTTTTTTACATTTCTTTTTATGCAGTGGCATAAAGAAGGCTTTGATGCAGCTTCTGGCATGAAGAGGTGGCTTAAAGCAATGGCCATGTTGCAACAAGCTCTCCAGTGTTTTCATCAGTTATGTGAACAATAATTAAACTTAGCTATATATTAATTGCTGCAAAATGGAAACAGACACAAATAGACTTATTTTCCTGATGAAAGAATAGACTAATATTTCTTATGGTAGGTTCCATATTTTTACTTCAATAGAACACAATATTCTGTGGGCCTTGCAAAATCAATCAAAATCCATTAAAACAGCTGGGGGTTGTTTCAGTGAAAATGGCTGGGAGTGATTGAGTTAAGTAAATGGTACTTCATTTATATAGCGCTTTTCCACCTTACAAGGCCCTCAAAGCGCTTCACACTTTGACTACCCATTCACCTACTGACGGCGCAGTATCAGGAGTAATTCGGGGTTCAGTATCTTGCTCAAGGATACTTCGACGTGGTCACTATGGCATGGGATCGAACTCACAATCTCTGGGTTGGAAGACGTCCACCACTGATTTACGCCGCCCCCAGCATCTTGGAGTTCCTCAAGGTAAAGAAAAAAATAGCCCCTGATCCCAATTACAGTAATCCACAAGAAATAGGGTGTACATATCTTCCATAACAGGACACATGAAAAAGTTTTAAAGACCAAGCAACTGAACAGGAAGTCAGTGATTTTGGTTCAAAGCATTCATTTAACACTCAGTTACACTCAAAAGTTAGAAAAAAAATTGCATCTGAAAGCAGAACAATCAATTGACAGCATGAAAAAGCTTGTGGGCCTGTGCCTGAAATTGAGCATTAAGGCAGCCATATTGGTTTCAAGGAACCTTTTTGCCCCAAAGAGCCCTGATCGAACGCAGGTCACCTAGAGAGATGTGCAATGCTAATATGTGAAGTTTATTTTTCTTTTTGTCTATGCTATGCAATAAAGGGCTCAGCATGGCATCAAAGTTTGTCGAATATTTCAAGAATTTGCCGTAAAAACAGAAGTAAGTGTGAGGGCCAGTTCATCGTCATCATCATGATCCCACCAACTAAATCGTCTTTTTGAGAGTTGAGAGGGACCGAGTATAGTTTGAAAGCAAATCTTTGCCAGCAAGTGTGGAAAAGGAAATATTCATCACACAAAAATATTCATCACACAAGTGCCTCAGGCGACATATCCAATTTTACTTCATTGGCTCCAAAGTGTTTATTCATTTATTCTGTATGCAGCTTACTTTCGTGCCTGACCACTTTTCTCTGAACCAAAGCATTACAGCAATCCATTTTTTTGACAAAATAGGCATACTTGAATGTGTCCAAGTATTATTACTAGTTATTCTCTGAACATTCAGACATTCAATCTTGAGGTAACATAATGCTGCACAGCACCCACAGTGAGGTGAAGAGGGGAAGTTTTCGACACTTCTCAGATAGTTCAAGTATCCAAGAGAGTTTAGAGATTTGCTCTCAGACTACAGTGCTTTCAACACTTTAAATTGGTGAATAATGCAGAAAAATAAATAACAGATGACTTGGGGGACTGACCAATATTATTGATTGACCGTATTTGGACATAAGAGGTTTCCACTCGCCAGCAACGCTATGTAAAAAAAGTTGGTAAACATTCTCTTTAAAGAGTCCTTGTTTACAGCAAGAAATCATGTTAAGGGCGCAAACATCACACAAAATGTCTTATCGGGCTGCGAAAAGGCAGACAGGCAAGGTAAGACAAAGCAAGGCTGCTGGTTTGTTTGCAGGCGGCATCTTCTTTTTATTTTATTCCCTCGGCGGAGATGAAGCGTAATGGAGGCCGTTCAATAAAGAGCCAAGAATCAAATCACTGCAAATCCCCGGGAGCTTTTCTCTCAGCGTTCAAAGTGGAGGATGAAAAAACAAAACAAAAAAAAGAAAAAACGGCGCTTAATTCTCATGATCATTCAAGGACGAGCAAGGAGTGTTGTTTTTGTTGTTGCCAATAAAGCTTTAAAACAATAACTTAGCTGTCACAAGTTCAGCACTTGAACAAGATAAAAAGAGGATTGCGTTCCGCTTTGCTCTGCGGGATTACGACACAGTGCCAGATGTCAATCATCCTCCCAACATTCTTGCCGGGAAAACATTTGTGCTGAGCTTCGCATAACGTTTAGCTTGGCGAGATGAATACGAGGGAGGAAGAAAAGTCCAGCAGGTTTCCCAAGAATGTTTTACAACAGCAACAGGCCAAAGGGAGAGTCCAAATAATGGCAGGAAAAAAATAGCCTAGCCTGCCTGTATTTTGAAGGTATTTTCACTTATTTTCAGAGGGAGAAAATATTCGCATCTGGCAGCACTGGGCCGGCTCGTGTCTTCAGCATAACAGGACGCACAAGCAACAAGTTGCCCAATTTGGTCTGAAAGTAAATAAATGCGAATATACAAACACTAATTAAATAATTATATTACTATTATTAATGTTTATGTATTTGATTACACTGCTTAAAAGTTTTACATGTTTTATTTCATAATTCAACAATAAACCAATGAAACCATGTATTAGATTTGTAGAATAATTTATTTACAGGTTATTCTTATTTTTAATTTCAAATTTATTACATTAAAATTTTGTTTTGTTGGTTCAGTTTAAAACACCGCTAACTATTTTATATGTTATTTAATAACCTAATTGCGGGATGCCACACTGCAGTGTGACCAGTGGGAATAACATTTCCTTGTTATCGCCACAATCTCAGCCGGCACACGGTGTCCAGGTAAACAACCTTTGTGCAGTTTGTCACTGTTTTACTCATGACTGCCACCTCTGGCCCAAAGCATAACTGCAGCAACTGTGTCAGGCTCGTTCATGGCGCGCGTGCGAGTACGTGCATGAAATGAAGTGAGAACAATTCCGCCCCTCCCCTCCCAAAGAAACTGTGGAGTGTGCGGAGTCTGCACACTACCATAAAGGGAAGATAAAAGCTGATACGTGCAGTCAGAGTAAAAGTCAGGGCTCTTCGTACTCATCTGAGCATTTATGGAGCATGCTTGATGTAGAAAAATCTTTAGCATTACTTTTTTAAACGGCACAATGCAACTTGAAAGCAACTTTCCCAACATTTTCTTTGACTCTGGACAAACGAACACTGTACACATTCCTGGAAAAGATGAAGACTGACATCAGCGCAACACCGTCAAACTCAAAAGCCTTAAAACAATTACCATAACCATCCTGATCTTGGGGAAAACAATCCCATAGTCATTCCCATGAAACATAACACCGTGCATGTTGTACTTGTCATGTCCATGCCGCTGGACCCCCAACTTCACAAACATAACCCTCGTGCCCCTTACCATACTTACTTCCTGTCCTCTAAGGGGGAGAGTACAGGATATCCACTTTCTGTTTCTGTATCTCAGGAGAGGCGTATTTATCTTAGGACTGTAGCAGTGGGAATGGACAGTATGCTATTCGGATGACTTTGTTGTGTCATCACCAGGGCAACAACATGAGAGGAACACTTGAGACCCTTTCAAGTTGCGCGTCAAAACTAGATTTTCTAAATGCGAAAGGTTCACGCATGGCATGCGGTTTGAAATGACGCTTCGAAGCCATTCAGTGTTACATTAGTTGACGGCATTCTGCACTTGATGCAGTTTTTTTGTAGACTACATGATTTGAGGCCACTTTTTGCCACTTACTTGATGCCATTTTACATGAATACATTTCGCAGATTATTTGAAGCCACATTTTAAGTCATAGAAATTCTTTGACGCCATATTATTTGAGAGCATTGATTGCATTTGACCCTACATTATGTGATGCAGTTTTGCGAATATGAAGATGCGTAATACAATATTTGCTGCCTCAAGTAATGCACATTAGTTGATGTCACCTTAACTCTTTTACTGCCACACGTTACAAAAAAAAAAAAAAAAAAATTATGACAAAGGCTTTGATCATTCACGTCATCCTTGAAAACGTTCTATTTCATCACATTTATCAGATTTCGACACGTTTCATTGTAATTCCATACACCGACAGCCCATTGAAAAGAGATTCAATGCTGACATCTGCTGGCCATAGTTAGTGAGTATTTTTTTTATTCCGCAACCCATTGATCAGGCAGCGCTGCACTTAGACGTTGCACTGCCCCATTGATTAAAAAAACAAAAAAAATATTATTTTTTTTTATTCCACAATCCATTGGCCAGGCAGCGCTGCACTTAAGACATTGCACTGCCCATTGATTAAAAAAAACAAAACAAAAAAAACAAAAACAAAAACTCAGTTGACGTAATTTAACGTTTATGGCGGCATACATCGTGATTTTACTAATTGTTATTAAATGTTTTTGGCGGTCAAAGAGTTAATTGTAGTCATTTTTTACATTTGATACCATTATTTGAAACATATTTGATGCTATTTTTCCACACTATTTGAAGCCATTTTGCACATTACTTGATGCCATATTTTTTTTTGTACATCATTTCATGCCACCTTATTTGAAGCCATCTTGTCAAATTAAAGCCGCATCATTTGATGCCATTATGCACATGACATGTTGTGTTCATTGTTAACACTAAGACAACTATTTCATGGATCACCTAATTATCTGAATGTTGTGCCAGTGTGAAAGACGCAGAAGAATAAATGCCGGATCTGTTACATCTTGAGTAGAGAACTATGAAGTGAAAATATGACAGCCAGTCAGCAAGCGAGAGCACGAGCAAAGTAAAAAAAAGGTCAGACGCTGAAAAGGTTTCATTCTGTGGAGAAGGCTGTATTGTGTGCTGACATTTAGCGGCCATCTTGTGATTACTTTCTCCTGCAGGTGCGATGGCCAACGTTCTTGTTTGTGCCTCGGGCTCACCAGAACGAGCCCGCTAAGACCTTTTACACAAATACCAACGTGAAGCGGTGGAAAGGTCGCAGGCCGGCTGTCCCGTCTCAAACACAAAAAATGACGGCGAACGGACGGCCATGGTCAGCAGACGTAATAAGCCACAAAATAAGTAACTTATTTAAAATGCTGGTCATCAGAACTCACGGTCAGTAGATGCAACAAGACAGAAAATAAATGTTGGTAGATAAAATACTAACTTTTTCCAAATGTTCTTATGATAGAGCCTTGAATTAAATATATTTTTGACACTGCGCACTGTGAAATGCACACATACATGCAAACACGCATTACACACTACCTTCTAGATGCACCGTAACTGACACCAAAAGGGCAGCAGTCATTTGTAACAGACCAAAACTGCCGGTCAGTATACATAACAGACGCCAAATAGTGTTGAGTAGACGTACCTGTCTGCAGAGGGGGGTCTCTCAGGACGTGCCTTGCTGACTTGTGTGTAGAGGGAGTCCAAGTGCTGGTGAGCGTGGTGGAGGTGTAAGCGGGGGTAGTGCTCGTGGTCATTGCGAGGGCTATGGGGGCCTCGGCGGTCACTGCGGGGGCTTCCGTGCCCGCCGTTGTTGAGTGGGCTGAGGCCGGCGTACGGATGCTCGTCCTCCGAGGACCTCTCCGGCGAGCGGCTCACGTCCAGGATCTCGGCGTAGTCCCGCTCCCGCGCCTGACGCTCACGCAGTTCACGCGTCTTGGCCTGGATCCTGAGACCCCAGAAATTTTTTTCAATATTAACATTTTGGGCACAATTCAGAAATTCTCACTTTTGTGGTTGGCGGAGTATTCAGAGGATAAATGCAATTTTTTTGTGATATTTTATTGATGTCACCTTTCCTGCTCCATCCTCATCTTTAGTGTCTCCTCGTCCGAAACTTGCATCTCCTCCAGCCGCCATTTGCTGGAACCTTTGCGATCCATCCTGTCGTCTTTGCGGTGCTTCCCAAACCTGAAAATGTCCAAACACGAAAACCTCTTCAAGCAGAGAAACTGCGACATCAATCATCAAACCTCCAAACAACCTTCACAGTCAAACCTTGTGAGCATCAAAATAGCATATTGTCCCAAGAAAGTTTTATTTGTGACATTGCATTCAAGTAGACAGAGAAATGAGTGGCATAAAGGAGATAAAGACCGTCTCTGAAGGCAACACCTGACTTGATTACATAACACAGAAGGATGGCTGGTGGATGGATGGACAAATATTTGAAGTTAAAATTTAAGGACAGTCACAGAGGACAACTGGGAATTCAGCAGACTACCCCTAAAGGCAAAAGCAGACACAACAGATAGCTAGATATAGAAACAACTGGATGGATGGATAGATAGAATTGAAAGACATATAGACAGACATGCAGACAGACAAAAATAATGGAAAGAGATAGACAGAAAGATAGCTTGATGTAAAATTGACAGTCCTTGAAACTGGTACTTCAGATTTTTATGAAAGAACACCTGACAAAAATAGATTTGCAGATAAATGAATAGATATGAGTTTATAAAAAAACAGACAGCATCTACATTATGTTACCTGAACATGTCTCCAAGACCTTTCAGCATTCCCTTCTTGGCTTTTCCCTTGTCCTTGTCTTTTTCTTTATCTTTGTGTGTGTCCCCCTTCTTCTTGTCCTTGCCACTTTTGTCCTTCTTCTTGTCGTCTTTGGCTGTCGCGTTGCCGTTGACCATCGTTGCCGTCGTCCTCTCTCCGCCCGGCGACAGCGGCGTCAACTCGGCCACTGTGGACACGGAATCTCGACCTGAGCGAGAACTCTCCTCTGTGTCTTCCTCCACTGCAAGACACACAAGTTCATGTTTTTACCCTGGAAGCAGGACCTTTCCAATGACCATTGTGCAGGTACTATGTTAAATGTGTAGTTCTGGGTTGAAATGCAAATCCTTGCTAGTGGGGTAGTACTTTTGAGAAATTCAGGACGCAGGAACAATTTGTGTTGAGGGCTACAGTACTAATCTTATCTTATTCGGTATGGGCGACTCATCATCATCATCATTATATTGTAACTATTTATCTGCCTTTTTCTTATTTAACTCTTTGAGGGCCCATTGACATCAATTCTTATCCACAGGAACACAAACGATGAGCCCAGCGAGGGTAACTGCCGTTTTTGTTTTTTGTAATGTGAATACGCAAAGAAAAGTCTGAGCCTTTTTTTTTTTTGGTCAAAGATTGGTGGGTGAAACCAACACATCTTCTACTGTTGATTACTGTTAAAGAGGAAACTTAACTTTTTTTTTTTTTTTTTGTAATAAAAGAAGTGAGAATAATCTTTCATTAGGTAGTTTTTGTTTACAAAGTCATAAAACACAATATTCTCTGAGCCTTGGAGATCAGTCAGAATGTTTTAAATTGGCTGGCACTCAATAGGTTCTCTTTCTAAAATGGTTGGCATTGAAAACGTTAAGTAGCACTAGTTTTGCTGCTATTATCCAGTCTCAATAAATGATGGAAAAAGTCATTTAATTCAAAAAGTAAAAATGTTGTCTTATCTCAGAAAAAGAAGTATTTCTTCAGTTATCATGAGCTAATTTAGTCTTTTGTTGTTGGTCAGTTCATGCATGTATTGTACAACCTATGGGAACACATTTTCATACCATAAAAGTGTAAACAGTGCAAGGAATAACTTGAGTCAAGAAGTAGCTTGAGGCTGGGAAGTAACTTAAGAGTATTTTGTAGCAGCTTGAAACTTCTATCAGGAGGTATGTTAAAGCCGGGAATTAAAAAATAACCTGTAGCAGAAAGTAACTTATAGCAGGAAGTGACGAGGTAGGTCAATAACCTAAAATAAACTTACAAGTAATATGAACCAAGTTGTAAATTGGGGTAAGAAATAACCTACAAAGTCATCTTATAAGTACCTTGAAGTTACAAAGTAACCAAGAAGTGCACAAAAAATGTGAACCACTGCGTTACATGGTTGGCAGGGTGATGCTAATGAAGCTACGAGCTAATGGCATTCTTTCTGACTCACAAACGAAACCTAAACAGTTAGCTTCCAGTTGTTAGCCAAGATGCTATCACACCCATGCGTCACAATGCAAAATGTCAGGCACGAGCCGGCAAGTTACGTGGTAACCGAGATCCTCGCCGGGGAACGCTGACCAGCGGGCCGCCCGCTGTGGAGAGCGCGAAAACGTGTGATTGGCGGCACAGAGACGCGTAGTTTCAAGACGGATGTCTTACGGGTTTCCATGCCCTCGTCTTCTTCCTCTGCGGCGGCTGGTCGGTCGTACGACTTGTCGATGGCGGCGCGGAAGCTCTCGTTGCAGCCACGGCCCCGGATGATGCGAGGGCGAGGGCGATGGAAAGGAAGGTCGCTGTTGAGCGTCACCTCGGCAACGGCCGTCTGGAGACTCTCCAGAGAGCTGGACTTCTTCAAGCCCAATGACGGACCCACGTCCCTCGTGGACGAACCTGATTGGAACAAAAACACATTTAATAGAATGCTTCTTTTAAATGGATTACAATAGTTGCATTTTCTTCTAAGTGAAGAATAGCCTTTTGTTTTTGTCTTTAAGAAAACATATGTTGTATATTTTTCAGGAAAAAAAAATCCAGAGAAAAATAGTGAAAATTGTCAATAATTGACACTTCCTTAATAAGTGAATAAGCAAATACTGAACTGCAAATATGCAGTGCTCCAAATGTATTTACAAATATAAGTAATGTATTTAGTCTCATAAGACTTTTTTTTAAGAAATTAGAATCAAGTAAGAATCAATTTTACCTTTCAAACTTTCATATCATGACTTTTCTTTAAAAAAAAAAAATATAATGAAATTTTTTTTTTTTTTTAAGACCACTAACTAGATTATTTTTTTTGGTAACTTTTTTTGTTAAAATAATCTTTCTCATAGACTACTCTTCTTCTGAAACTTTATTTTTTTTAATTTTTTTTTTAAATAAGCCAAATAATATCAAGTTTTCTTGAAAATAAAATACGTTTTCCATAATTTTCAACAATTTTATTTTTTAAAGGACATTCTTGTAATGTTGAGATTTAAAAAAAAAAAAAAAAAAAGAAAGAAAAAGACCAATGGCTTATTGCATTTTTTCCCTCATAAAATAACATTTTCACTATAAAGAAAACCTGCTTAATTCTGAAAAGATTTTTTTATTGACAAAAAACTCCTTTATTTTCATAACTGATGATTCAGATTTTAATTTTCTCTAAAAACTTTCCAAATGTTTTTACAATATTTTTTCTTTTTACTTATTTGTGTCTAACTATAGCTATTCATAAAAGATTTCTTGATATATATTTTTATTTAATTTTTTGTACCCAGAGCAGCCGATTGTGCGCTTGTCTGAAATCAAGACAGCTTTTCCTCTAAAGGCTGACAGGTGATTTGAATGCATTCTTGTGCGCTGAGTGAAACAGTCATGAGCTGTTAAGCAATTACAACATTTAATGGATTTAATTGCTTGTCTGCCTCATTTGAAGGAGTTAAAAAAACACTTTTTTGAATCATTTTTTGGCCTACCTTTAGATGCTTGTCATCAGCACAGAATTTTCATGTTCTTCATTTTACTGCCAAATTTTAGTTGTTACCGGCAGAGTATAACTGAACTTTCGTTCATTTGTGACAAGTTGCTTGTAGATGAGAAGGATAAGATTAATTTAAGGACTTGAGCGGTTGCAAACTTGGTTGTTGTGTGTTAGGAAGTCATGCAAGTGATGAAGCCCACAACATAAAGATAATACTTCAACAATCCCATATTGATTGATGTGGAATCCCTACCAAACGCTGATTTTAAACATGTGACTTACTGTGTATGGGGTGATGCTAACAACATTTTTGTATGGTGTGTTGGCAAAACATTTTAACACTTATTTGTACTGTATTCAGTTTATAGCCATCTACTGAGCATGTCTAATTCGTGACTACACTAACTCAGCACAACATTCATGTCCTTTGCCCTTAAACCCATATCTCACTGAGCAACACTGTTTTATTGACAAGCTTCCTTCAGTGTTGCAAAACGTTGCAAAGATAACTTGCCGCACCCTCTCAAACAGTTTTCTTTTTTTTTATTGTCACAATTAGATTCTGAACATGTTCAGAATTTCTCAGAGACAAGAAAAACGGTTTGAGAGCATACTACTACATGTCTACTTCGACTCGTGCTTCACCGACTTTTCCAATTACTATTATTTTTACAACTTTCAAACTTCTACTACTACACTGGATACTACAGCATTCATGCAACTCTTTCTACAACTTCTGACAGTACTTTTTTTTTTTTAGCATAACTTCAAATACTACGTCTATCCCTACTATTTCCTATTCCTACCTCGTCAACAACTACTGCTTACTAATATTATGACTAATCCATTCAACTTCTACAAGCATAATTTTTACTTGTATGTTTACTTCTCCTACTTCTATTACTTTAACAACAACTACCACTATTCGTACTTTTACTAACGCTACTTCTATTACTTCTACAACTTGTCAAACTTCAAGGCTAGCAGCCCTGATTTCTAGTGTGTTTCTGTCTCATATGGCGATCCACCTTTGAGGTACTTTTTACTTTGACACGCATGACAGACGAGAAGCCAGCTGAAGGTCATCCATGCCAGACATCCATGTCACGTCTTGTTTGGTCTCCGTCAAACAGAGCGTGCATTATTTACGAGCGTGATTATTTTAAAGTCACCCCAGAGGAGACCTAAAATCTCATAAAGCAAGTTTGGGTTTCAAGCGGGAGGGAAAAATTCACAGCTGCTTTGAATAAATACGCACGACAACTTTTATCGGCTACACTGTAGCTGTGATGATTGGAAAGGGGACATTGGATGGAAAATTGTTTTAAAGTTTACAAATTGTTGTGTATGAACTGCCTGCCCACCCATCGAGCGTGAAATTTAACAACCGTGTCAATATTTTATATGCATAATTCTGAAAATGTGTTTGAGAGAGCCCTTCTAAAATGTACACCACTGTGATGTCACAATTTGGCCAATTGATTTGACACTAGGCTGGATGACGCTCCAGAGCCAAAGAAGCACTTCGGCGCAGCAGCTGAAACACGCCTCATCAATGAATCAAGCCTCATAAGCGGAACTGCATTAGCATTATCTTTGAGAATAGCAGCATTATAATGTTTGGCAAAATTGCTGATGTGGGCGTTTTTGTTTACCCCAAAATGTAATTTCAGTGACTTGCTAACAAAATGCAGCACGCACCAATGCAATGGAATGTGCTTTATGTTTTCTTTGGTATAGAAGCAAGCAGACTGCCATACAGCGTCAGCCCACTGGCTGTCAATCAAACCAAGCCGGGTTCGCCATGGGCCCACTGCCTGAAACAGAACAGCCCCCTAAAACAAACCATTTTCAACTACAAGGAATATGCTGTAAAAGTGTGTCTCTAATTTGATCTCAGTGGTATGTTAACAAAAACATGCCACAGAAATATTTTTGATACATCAGGGAACCGTTTTAAATTGTGCGGAAATTGCAAAACATCCCCTTTAACATGAAAATGCTCGCATTTGTCATCTGCATAGTTTTACATCTCGCTTTTTCGATGATCACGACTCTCGTGGTGGAGCGTTAGTGTGAGCAACGATAATTAGCGAGCGACTCCGCCGCCATTAGGTGGCCGAAAAGAACCCGGACTCGACAGTGATGGATGACGCGCTGTCAACGCGCCGCCTTAAACGAGGACGGAGCACACACGCGGCGTAATTAGCCACGCCGAGCTCATCTGCTGCTAAAAAAAATAAGATGAAATCTGCCGTCTTTAACGGTGACCTCAAAACCGAACATGAGCTATTGTGTCTGCTCAACAAGCGGGGAGGAGGGGAAGAATCAATGAGGTTCTTTCTCCAACATGACAATAATTGATGAATGTTCAGACTAAATTGGTCGAACATTGCAGAGATGCACATCTCATTATTTAGTGGACAGTGCATGATATGTCGCTTGTTGCAATCTCTGAACTTATAGAACTCAGGATGGGGGATGTGGAACCTTTACCTGGCCAGAGAATGGGGTTGGTTGTAGTTTAACTCAATTCATTCCCAGCCATTTTCACAGAAGCAACCCCCTTCAGTCTGTTCTGTTTTACTGGATTTTGACAGATTTTGCAAGGCCCACACATATTATGTTCTATTGCTATAAAACCATGGAACCTACCAAAAGACAGATTAAAGTCTCTTATTTCATCAGGAAAAAACTGTTTTACAGCAATTAGCATATAACTAAGTTTAATCATGATTCATGTGACTGGTGAAAAAACTGGCAAAAAGAGCTTGTTGCAACATGGCCTTAGAATATAGCTAAGCTAAGTTTCATCATTATTCCCAAATATGTTTAGAATTTTGAGTAATGGAGCTTTTTTTTCCCCAACATGGTCCTGGTTAATCATCTTTGGGACACTTAAAACATTTAAAATATAACGTATTTATACGTTTTTGGGAGCAAATGAGTTAATTATGACATTGGGAAAAAAAATTTTTCCAAAAACTTTGAATTGTTGGCATGTTTATAATCACTCTTTGACATCATTTTATGCTGCTGGTTGCTATGGCTCACCAAACTCACACAAAACAACCATTGGATTATCATGGTCAAACTTAAAAAATAAATAAAAAAAACAAACAAACAAAAAAAAACATTGGATTGGCTGATGTTGATCATTATTATTTGATGATGTCACTAAAATATGTTAATTTAGTCAAGAAAGCGCTCAGGAAGACGTTAAACAACATTTAATTGGTTAACGCAAGTTGAACTTTGATGCAATTTACATGGAAAAAAGCTTCTTTAGCTTGCATATTAGGCTGCTGCTATTTCTTATTAAATTCAAACAGACGAAAAACAAAACACCAGCCTGTTGATTGTCGTAATGAAGAGATCATCGCCTCATAGATACAAGTAGCCAAGACAGTGCGTGACATGCTTTGTGCTGAAAATTACTTGTTGAGCTTAATTCAAAATTATTAATGAAAACACTGCAATTCATTAAGCTCCCCTCATTGTCTTTTGTCAGCTGCTCAATTCAAGGGGAAAGCAATCAATCACAGATGACGGCTCGTGCTCAGAGGAGATCAACGCAACGGGGCTGCTGAGGATCTTTCACAATAAAAGATGATATTCGGAGCGTCACAAATGTTTTAATGTTTTAAATAAGCACTTGCGACGGTCTTTGAGGCTACGTTAGCATGTAGCGCTCCCTCTCGCTACTAGCCTTACCTGTGCTGGCGTCAGGATGAGGGTTGAGGTTAATCTCGTCGGCTACTGTTAAAGAAGTGGAAGACGGGTGGGAGGGAGAGGGGGCGGACAGGGGGCAAAAGATTCGGGGCTTCAGTTAGTGCTCGTCACATTCCTCATGCAACATCCCGCCCACGGCAAACATCACAAACGTCAGCAAACGTTACGGACGGGACGCCATGCCAGAGTAGCGGGTGAGTGCAAGGATGGCTGGAGGGAGGGATGAGCATGGATGGATGGATGCGGTTATTATTGTTATTGATGATAATGATGATGGGAGAGGAGGAAAAGCCATTTGGGAGGAGGCGGTTCAAGGAGAAAAGCGGTCGAGCAAACTCGAGATTTTGGGTTAAAGAGGAAGAGTTTGGGGAGGAAGAAGATGACGCACGCATAAGAGGTTGGGGAAAAAAAGTTAGCTTGGCTCGGTTTGGATCAATCATCTACAGCACTTTACAAGGAATGCTAACCCCTTTCAGTAGGGCTGGGCAACATTGGCCTTCAAAGAATTCCATTTGCAATTTCAACTGATTTTTTTCCCCTCATTTGCTTAAAAACGCAAATAGCAATTGACAGGAGGGATGTAACAATAAGGGCAATATCGTGATATTGTGATATTAAAAATATCGTCGTAGTCATGTTCACAATATTTAAAAGGAACACATCTGTTAAAAAAAAAAAAAAGTCAGGTTTAGTGGCTATTTTATTAGTGCAATTTAATTTTCATTAGGGATGTTTTGTCCTTCTATGTTTAAAATCTATGCTAATTGTCAGATGAAGGGAACCTAATTTGCTTGTGAAGCAAGCAATGTGAGCTTGCATTAGCAAGTAAGTGTCTCAATATTGTTATTAGAGATTGTAGATGGTTTATATGCATTGTTGTTATGTACAAAAGCACAATATTGTGCTTTTTTTTAGTACGAGCTCTTCTTTTTACAATATTGTGATCTTTTTTTAAATATCGCCAACGCCCCCACAATATCGTGATAATTATCGTATCGTGACCTTCATATCGTGATAATATCGTATCGTGATGTTTGGATATCGTTACATCCCTGATTGACAGCACTTGTGTCACAATTCAATTGCTGTTCAAAGTTTGATCTGGGGTCACCAATATGGTGGCCTTACACCAGGTTGATGACCCCACAAGGACCACCTGATTAGCCTATGGGCCTGTTTTAAAATGAGCTCAACGGTGGTGGGACATTGTGATTTCCTAGGAATGGGATTTGCAAATGTAAACAAAAATCTACATGAATACAATACTGCATATTGATGTTTCTTTTCTTGTAAAATTATTGTTGAATTGTGCAAAACCATTTCAGTTAATTCAATTACATAATTCACTCCCAGTCTTCCCAGTTTGATAATTAATTAATAATTAAATGGCTAAGTAGCTCCTCTTTAATGAATCACCCAGCCCTACTTTCTTCACCTCTAAGCATGGCTAAAGCTAATCGTTGGCGTGTTTTGAGTGTGAAGTGTAGCTACCGAGATCCATGCTCTTGGACTTGCGCGTCTTGATGATCTCCAGCTGCGAGGCGTCGCCAAACTGTTTGGTGCGCTTCTCCGACATGCTCTGGCGACCGAAACCTTCCCGCTGGAAGGCGGCATCGGCGGCATTGCTCTCGTCCGCAATCTGCGAGCTGGGAAGCAAAAACAAATAAATGTTGCTCACCAGGGCAAGGGAAATTGGATTTTAAAAGGGACGGATTGTTGATGATATTTATATATATATTAGGGCTGCACAATATATCGAAAAATATCGATATCGAGATATTGGCCCATGCAAAATGCATATCGCAAAGACATGCAATAAATTTCATGTGGAATTTTATGCTTTTATTTAAATTTGGTCAGTCAGCCGCTAACTAAAATGTGCACCACAATCCAATAGTTGAACATTATCGAGAGGTACTTACAATTAATTAAGTAAGATTATATTGAGTTTGCTTATTTTGCTGCATGAAAAAATGCAATTCTTTCATTGGATAATAAAAATGTCATTTCTTTAGGTACATGTTAAAAATCACAATATCAATATCGCTATATTCAATCAATCAATCAATCAAATTTTATTTATATAGCACCTTTCATACATTTAAATGCAACTCAAACTGCAGAACAATTAATAAAATTAATAAATAAAATATAATAATAAAATAAAAATAATCAATAAATCAAAAAAATCAAAAATAAAAGAATCAATAAAAAGAAAAAAAAAAGCCATCCCTCCCCCCCATATCCCCATGATCGTACCCACAGACACACACGCAAACCACAACATGGCGGGGCACAGAAGAACCCTGTGAGGAAAGGCACCCAGAAGGAGTTCATCCACACTGAGAGGGATGACGGCCAATCAGCATCCCAGAGACCGCCGGCCGACAGTGACCGCAGTCCGCTTCATATAGATTGACACAGCTCCCAGGGGGCCAAAGGGCCCCTGGGACAACCGCTCGCTTGCAGGAGAACTCATGGCTCCCCCATGAGAAAACCCTGGAGCTAAAAACTTATAAATGAAAACCATTTAAACATGAAAACAAAACAACTCAACTCAGCATCTATATCGCATATTGCATGATTTCCCAATATTGTGCAGCCCTAATATATATGTAAAAAAAGAAAATAAAAATAAGATCTTGTTTCATTTAGAAATAAAGTAGCTAATGTTCATTTTTAGATGTTATAGTTATTATTTAATAAAATAAAACTGTTAATTTAACAAGTATTTGTGTGTTTTTTATATATTTAAAATGCTGACTATAATTATAAAATAATATACACGTATTTTAAAATGGTCATAATTTAATATTTAATATGATAAAATTAGTAATATTTTTAATTTCACTAATTTATTTTATGCTAAAATGGCAACCTAGGTACAATAATTAATTTATTATGATAATTTATATAAACTTTTTTTTTTTGCTAAACTGTTAATTTATATACAAGAATTAATTCTAATTTTTACTTTTTTTTAAATTTTAATTTAAATAATAATTCATTCTCAATTTGGCTAATAATTTAACAATAAAATTTTTGTTTAAATTACCCCTATTTTTGTTTTTTTATGCAAAATTGTTACATGAAATACAATAAATGTATTTTACATGCTATTTATATTTAATGTAATTATTATTTTTTTCTACTATTTTGTAATTTATGTAAAATTGTAATAAAACATTTCATGCTCATGTTTTATTTAAAAGAAAAAACATCAACTAACCTATTGTTCCAACGACATTAATAAATACGAATGCAGGAAATATGACAAGACTGACGATAACATAAACGTCTTCCTTTGCCACCTGTCCTCGGGAGCGGGGATTTCTTGCGCCCAGGCCGGCGTCACGTCGGCGCCGCCCCCGCCGACATCGTCGTGGGAGCTGGTTGACGATTGGTCGGACAGGTGAGGAGGGAGGAGGGGCGGTCCGTCTTCCTCGATGATGACCGTGTCGTCCTGCGGCATGTTGACGGTCGGAGAAAGCTGGTAGTTGCCTGCAGAGCAGACACAGTTCGGCGTTAATATTTGGTCCGAATAAGAGCCGTCACTCATTTTTTGTCACGGGCCACATCATATTTATGGTGTCCAGCCATAGACAGTAAGTAAGTAAGGGTTAAAATGTTTTCCAATTTATTTCAAAGAAAGAATTAGAAACCAAAAAAATTTGCTTGCAAAATCTCATAGTTACAATTTGCCTTTATGGACCACAAAAAATGATGTTGCAGGCTGGATCTGGCCCCGGGGCCTCGAGTTTGACACCTGTGGTCTGAATGGAGAGACAGTGCTGATTGCTTGCTAAGCCTCATATAATTCAGGAACATAAAAAAAAAAAAAAAAAAAAAAAAAAAAAAAAGAGAGAGAGACTAGATTGGGCAATGTGTGGATGCTTTATGTCGATTTCTAACACTGAGAAGCTTGTTGAGAGCTGATAAAGACAACACGATTCCTTACAGAGAGAATTCACAAAAAGCCTTGAAAACAGCACCAGCAATGATTCACTCAATTATGATACGAAGGAAGCCATTCACACCAATTATGATAACGTGTGATTCTCTGCACTAAAGATGATTAGGTCCAATTACAATATGATACAATTCAATCCAAATTAGGATGCAATTCACTGTAATTACGATGCAATGGTGTTGAAACGATTACAGGTGACCTGATTACTCAGCAACTAATCGATTATCAAAATAATATTTTTCTTAATCAATTTGGTGTTTTTTTCACCTTGTTATACTTGAATTTGTCAAAAAATATACCCAGATTTCGGTAGTCCTCCATTATTTATTTATTTATTTATTTATTTTTGAGTGCCAAAAATATTTTGGTTTCTGGGTAATATTGGGCTGCTGAATACAAAAATGACATCAGTTTCTTTGAATGACTCTACTTGTTGAGATATTGATCTATTTGAAAATTGATTGAAAATTAATGTGCTTTGACAGATTGATAATTGACAGATTAATCAATTAAAATAAAAGCTTAAACTATTCTTGAGAGATGCAGTAAGTTCACTCTAGAGCTATCATAATTAATCAATTAAATTAACAAGTAATCTATTATCAAATTAATCAATAACTATTTTAAAAATTGAGTAATCGTTTGGAGCCATTTTTTAATTTAAAATTGACCAAATCCTCTGATTCCAGCATATCAACATTAATCATTCACTGTTTTCTGTAGTCCTTCATGAAATAAGATTATATTCTGTGTTTCATCAAAATCAGACATTTTCAAACATCTGTTTCTACTTTGGAAAACAATGACCGAACCAGTAATATACTAGTACATCAATTCCACCCCCCGCCCCGTTTCTTTTTTTTAATCGTTATATGAATATAAAGTACCAATCATTGATTAATACACAGTAATCAGAGGGGAAAATGCTTTTGTAATACACTTTAATGCAAAATTCAAATGAATCCGATTAGTCGATTAATCATTTGAATAATCGATAGATTAATCACTTCTAAAAATAGTCGATAGTGACAGCATTCCAATTCCAAAACAATTCACTCCACCATGCTCAATGACAGTCCAATTAGGACAAAATATGCCTTACTTAACTCAAATTCCGATACGATGTGATTGACTCCACGGATGCAATAAAATTCTGTCCCATTACAATCGGTACGATTCAGTTTAATCCCGAAAAGATTCACCTCAATAACAATGCACTGAGATTTCACCCCAATTATGATACAATCCAATTATACTAAACTACAATTTACTTAAATGATGATACAATACACTTTCCTCCGATACAATTCCCTCCATTCGTGATGCGATTCACTCCAAAACTCGGAAAAGACCGGTCGCTACTGCAGACACGGAGAGAATAGCTCCAAGAAAACGATCAGGAATAAAAGACAAAACCAAAAAAAGGCAGAGGGTGACATTTTAAAGCAAATAACATATTGGGGACGGCGGGTAAAGGCAAGGCGATGTGATGCGGGCTAATCAGCTTAGAGAGTTTGTCATCGGGCACAGCGGCGTTCCGTTGTCACAACAGCGTGATTAATTCAAGCTGCGCCCTACGCCGCAAATGAAGATAAAAACTTCCCCGCTGACTGAGGCGGGAAAAGAAAATAAGTCTGCGCTCTCTCCAGCCCAAAAGCCGGCCTTAAAACCCCTCACTGATACACACAGTGCAAGACTTTATGGTTAATCTCCACTTCCAAATGAGATGTGTAGTTGAGGGGCTTTAGGACCATGACGCCCCATGCACCAGCTTCACGGTTGTTTGTTTTAAAATGGGGTTTTGGGGGATAATGACTGCTTGCACAAAATATTTACGTCAAATTGGAAAATCATACACTGATGAGGGGTTTTGTAACACATCGTACGTGTTGCGTTTCTTGTGTCACATCATAACTGAGTGAATTATATTTTCGTATTTGGAGGGAATCGTGTCATCAGTAGAGCAAATCGTATTGCGTTTAAACCCAAGTGACTCTTATTGTAATTAGAGTAAATCATTCTATTGTCAAATTTAAATCGTGAATGGTGAAGTGAATCGTAACTAGGGATGACGATAATACCGGTGGCCGATAATTATCGGCAATTATAAACCTATTTGACGTCATACAGATAAACCAGATCATGAAGACATTTGCCGATAATTATCAACCAATTTGACGTCATACAGATAAACCAGATCATGAAGACATTTGCCGATAATTATCGGCAATTATCAACCAATTTGACGTCATACAGATAAACCAGATCATGAAAACATAATTATCGGCAATTATCAACCAATTTGACATCATACAAATAAACTAGATCATGAAGACATTTGCCGATAATTTTAGGCAATTATCAACCAATTTGACGTCATACAGATAAACCAGATCATGAAGACATTTGCCGATAATTATCGGCAATTATCAACCAATTTGACGTCATACAGATAAAACAGATCATAAAGACATTTGTCAATAATTATCGGCAACTATCGACCAATTTGATTTCAATTGTATTCAAGTTAATTTGCAAACAGTTACCGGCTTACTTATCCGTTATCGACATCGGCACTTTCTAAATGATTGCTTTATTGGTATCGGTTGAAAATAGCATTATCGTGCATAATCATAACCTGAGTGAGTGATCATGTATTGCATCATAACTGTTCGTATTGCTCACCTTGAATGAGACTCAGCTTGTGTGCCCACATTCCGTATAAACGTAACATATAACCAACTCCAGCTGATCCTCCGCCACATGTGCTCTGTTTTTGTTTGATAGCGTAAATGTGATGTGGCGAACATGCTTCTGCTGCAATCTCGCCGATAAAAACAGATACAGCTAACTGGTTACTTCCAATTTGAGGCTGCCACCAAAGCGGCCCATTTACACAAATTTTGGGATGCACGTTCATCGTGAAGGGATGCATGGAAACCAATTCTCCTTGCTGTTCCTCATATACATCCATTTTACATTAGGAGGAGAACATCCATCCCTTGTGGTTTAAACCACATTTTCACTCAAAGGAGTATTTTAACGCATCAAATGCTACTGCTGCGCTCGCCACAGCCTAGAAAGTTAATAAAGTGGATCGATCCCCAGATAGCAGATTCCCCCCACCTTATTAAAATAAAAATAATAATTAACTCATTCACTCGCAGCCATTTTCACGGAAGCATCCCCCCTTCGTTCCCAACCATTTTACTGGATTTTGACTGATTTTGCAAGGCCCACAAAATATTGTGTTCTATTGCTATAAAAACATGGAAGCTACTAAAACAAAGATTGCTTGGTGCCTTTCTATCTGTCTGCATTCTGACATACGTATCCAGTAAAAACCAGTTAAGGCCATCAGGCCACACATTCTCACATGGGGAGGCTGAGCCGTTCGCCCATGTGGGCAGGCGGCCTAGACAGTATCAGTGCAGGGATGATTTTGAATAGATCAGTTCCTCTTCCGCGTACGAACAGAAGAGGGCTCCGCAGCTGTGTACTCGATCCTTCTGGCATCCAGTAAATATTTCAACTGAGAACATGCAGTTTTCTGGTTATTACTGTTAGTATAATATCGTGAGCATTAAGATACAAGAACCAGTGAAAGTTCTCACCCAGAACTTTACATTACTGTATGTTTAAAAAAAAAAAAACAATTAAAACAAATGAAGAGAATTTCATTCAATTCATTTGAATGGGGAAAGGTTCAAACCAACTGTACTTCCTACTTGACGTCAAGTATACGGCTCGGTTAAAACGCGAGACTAAATGTATTCAACAAGCTCCCTTCCAATTATGCAAAGAGCAGAAACACAATGAAGAGATGTCACTCTCACCTTTTTACGGCTCAATTCACAGCATCCTGTCACCACCTCCTTTTCCTCCAGTGAAATGTCAGCTATTGTTCCTCAAAAGATATTATTCATCACGTCTCAGGTGCTGCTTTTGTGAGCGTTTTGAAGAACGCGTCAAAGGCATAACAACGACCAAGTATTAAAAAAAAAAAAAAAAAAAAAAAAAAAAAAGATCAAAAGTTTCATGCGGTGAAAAGTGGCACCACAAAGACCTGCAAAACCAATAAAGATACTGTAATGTGCATGCCAGGCCACTAGACGGTGACGTAAATCTGTTAAACATATTCGCACAGGTCCAAAACGTCAATTTTGAAAACTCATCTAAACAAGAAAGTAAAACATCAAAGTATAATTCAGGTATGACTCACTAAAATTATGATGCAACACAATTCACTCCAATTACAAAACAATTGACTCAGCGACGATACGATATTATCAAGTCACCCTTTCGATGCTACTTACACCTTGAAGCGATTTACTCCAGTTTACTGCATTTATGATGTTATTTGATTTCTTTAAAATTACCCTGCGATACGCTTCAATACATTATCAATACGATTCACTCCAATTAAGATGTGATTCAGTCCAATCACATTATGATAAATATAATTCTAATAATGTCATTTATCAACTATGCAATTCACTCAAATTAAGGTACAAAATTGATATTCGAAGGGATTTACTCACAACACAATCTGAAAATAACTACTCTAAGTAGGGATAGATCGATTATCGGCTGGGCCGATTAAAAAAAAAAAGTATATATATATATATATATATATATATATATCTGATGGCCAATATAAGATCCATTTAAAACCTCAGAGAAACATTTCCTTAAATTTTCTGTTAAATTTAAGCGAGGCTGCTGACCCTGTAAACTCTCTCTACCTTTTTTGTTTGAAAGTAAAACCAAAGAGACATGAAATGTTAACAAAAATGTATTTACTGTAGAAAACAATAGACAGCTACATGATATTTACTTTTGCAAATTTTCATTTAACTTTCAACTTAAGATATACCGATGACTTTGGAGGTCACTGAACTTTTTATGAGAATAAAGAAAAGACAAAGATATCTATTGTCTAACATTTAAAGAACAACAACAACAACAAAAAAACAAGATTTTGAACATCTGAAAAGTTGATCAATAAGAAATTTTTGATAGAAATTTGAACAATTTTTTTTTGGACACTGATTTTTTTCCCCCCTTTTACTGAAAATGCATATCGGCTACAAATATCAGTCCTTGACTACTAATAATCGGGATCGGCGCTGAAAAAAAAACATCGGCCGATGTCTAGTAGTGAGTTTACGGAAGTTAGTCAAGCAGACAAATGCATCACACCAGAACTCAGTCACCATTTGTAGCTTTCCACAATGGTGGACAACATTACAAAGTGTAATACGTCGCTTTTTACCGACAGAAAAGTCTATTTAACGCTCTGCTTTGCGTCGCATTTTGTGAGTCAACATTCTGCTTTTCCATCCCAAACAATAAAACGTGACTTTGTAATTCCTTTTGAGTGTTTTTTTTGCAGCTTTGTCTTTGCTACAAATGCTCCCGTCTTGAGGGGAAACGCAATCCTGCCTCGATTTTTGAGCTTCTCCTCTAACTTGGGAATATAAAAATGTCTTGGTGGCCTTATCAGGCGTCCAGTCCTTGCACGCCTGCTGTGGAGCCTTTTTTTTTTTTTTTTTTTTTTTTTGGCTACTTGCAGTCTGAAGTGTGAACATTGGAAAAAAAAAGAAAAAGCTCTTTGCAGCTGAAGCGGTGTGAAGACAGCGCGCAGCAGCCTGCAGCTTAACACGTCTGGACTTTTACTTTGAAGGTCCAAAAGGAGCCTACAGGTGATTTTATTCTTGTGAAGACAGACATCCAGCTCCACCTTTTATACGTGGTCTACGCCTGTTGCCATGGCGACAGTGAACCCAGCGGCCCCCGTCTTGTCCTCTGGCTCATTTGTCAAGCATGAGCGAACCTCACCTATTATCACTTTCTGTCAGTCGCAGCTGAAGATTTTTTTGTTGTTTACATTCACCGCGTGTCAAGCGACGGGCAATTTGCATGAAAACAGAGTTGACATATTACGCGGTTGAGCGGTCGCTCGGAGGGAAACAAAAACAAAGGTTGGCCTTTGACGTCTTTCATTGACAGTTTGCTCTGTTGATGCGTTTTCATATTTTAATTTCATGCCACACGTTTGTCAGAGTGCTAAGCTTGACAGAGTGCATTTTCTATGGCATCCGTGTCCCAGGGTATCTTAACTCTTTGACCGCCAAAAACTTTTAATAACGTTTAGTAAAATAACGATGTATGCCGCCATAAATGTTAAGTGACATCAACTACTTTTTTTTTTAATATATCAGTGGTCAGTGCAACGTCCAGGTGCAGCGCAGCCGGGTCAATGAGTTGTGAAATCCAAAACACCCACTAACTATGGTAGCTGCTCGGGCCCTAACTAGAGCTGCGAATTACAATGAAACATGACGCAATCTGATGAAATAGAACGTTTTCGAGGCTGACATGAATGATCAAAGCCTTTGTAACATTAAACCTAATTTGAAGGAGCGTCACTAAATAAAAAATATTAGTATTAAAGTCACTGTTGTGGAGAAAATGTATCTTTTCTTTTCAATTTTCGCTCAATGTCACTCAAATAACCTATTTTCAAATGGTGATTACTAGGGGTGTTAAAAAAAATCGATTCGGCGATATATCGCGATACTACATCGCGCGATTCTCGAATCGATTCAATAATAGGCAAAATCGATTTTTTTTTTTTAGGATTCACACCTTAAGCATGGAAGAATGTTATATGAACGGAACATTAAGCCTTAATATTTTATTTTAATGCTGTTTAAACATGAAACAGATTACAACCTCTATAAGACTGAAATTTCAGATAAATAAATAATACATTTTCATATAAATCTTACACTCTACAAGCTTACTGATTAGTATTTTCTACATTTGAATGAAAAAAAATCGCAACAATCGACTTATAAATTCGTATCGGGATTAATCGGTATCGAATCGAATCGTGACCTGTGAATCGTGATACGAATCGAATCGTCAGGTACGAGGCAATTCACACCCCTAGTGATTACTAAAGAACGGAATAAGGTAGAAACATTTTTTTTCTAATGAAAGTATCGAACGTGATCTTTCATGTGGTACGCATGTTGTTTATGTAGCAAAAGAACACAATATTCTGTTTGCTTCGAAGTTAAAATGCTCGAAATCTGCTGGCATTGGGAGTTGTTTTTTAATAACATGTGGCAGTAAAAGAGTTAAGGAAGGAGTGCACTTTTTGGCACCATGTGTAGTGTTAAGGTACCAAAAAGGTGGCGTCAGAAACAATGGACTTTTTGGCATCTTTATGTCAGATTATTTAATGGGCAAAACTAGACTGAGTGCACTTGTTTTCAAGTGAGTGGTGGGGAAAAAAAAAGAGAAAACAAACCCCAGTGAGTTGCATCTCATTTTAAGCACTCAATAAACGTTTTCCACATCTGGTTAGTCAACGTGACCACATATGATGAAGTAATGGCCCAGTAACTGCTTGCAAATGCCGCCTGGGCTTTACTCGGTGGAAACGCAAAGAAGAGCCAAGGTCTTACCAACTGTGCGTGGCATCAAGCCTTGTCGGGGCATCAGGTTGTCATCCAGATCCTCCAGAGCGCCGTAAAGGGAGTGGGAGATACGACGCTCGTGCTCGTCCAGAGACAAAGAGTTGGTGCTCTGCTGAGGCCCCAGCGGACCTCCTGGTGCCTCCTAGCAAAACAAAAACACATTAGAGTCGGATTGTAAATGGAGTCGATAGCATCGTAACTTGAGTAAATCGGATCATACATTGGAACTGGATTGTATATCGACAATAGAGACAATCGACTCAAAACATAGAATATCGTAATTGGAGTAAATTGTATCACAAATAGAGTAAATTGTAGGTAAAAGAAGTTGTAAATTGAGTTGCTTATGTATCATAAATTGTTGTGTTGTAATTGGAGTGAAATGATTTGTATCTTAAATGTAGGGAATTATATTAAATGCAGTAGACATATCGGTAAATTATATCATAAATGGAATGAATCGCATCATAAATGTAAATCTTATTGCAAATGTAGCAAATCGTTACATTTCAAATTAAGTGAACTGTAAATGGAGTAAATCTTATCACAACAGAAGTGGAGTGAATCGTCAAAATCAAGTCGATCGTATCGTAAAAGGAGTAAATCTCATTGTTAGAGAGATTCCTTATTGTAAATGGAGTGAATCATGAATTGAGTGAACCTCATTACATTGGAATTGGAGTAAATTCTATCAAATGGAGTAAATCATAACGCATGCAGTGCTGTCACTATCGAGTATTTTTAGAATCGATTAATCTATCGATTATTCAATTGACTAATTGGATTAATTTTAATTTTGCATTAAAGTGAAAACATTTTTCCCCCTGATTGCTCTTGAATAACCATCATTGGTGGCCATGTTATACTTTGTATTCCTATAGTGATTTAAAAAAAATAAAAAATAAAAAAAAATAAAAAAAAAGGGGGGGGGGGGGGGGGGGGTTGGTGGTTATTGATGTTGTACTATATCAGTTCGGGCATTGTTTTCCAAAGTAAAAACATGTTCTTATTTTGATTAAATACAGAAACTAAAAAAATCAGTGAACAATTACTGTTGATATGCTGAAATCGGAGGATTTGGACAAATAGTAAACTTAAAAAAAAAAAAAAAAAAAGGCTCCAAACGATTAATCGATTATTAAAGTAGTTGTCGATTAATTGAACTCTTTGACCGCCAAAAACTTCAACTAAGTTTTTTATTTTTCCTGTGCAACGTCTAAGTGCAGCACTGTCTGTTCAATGCATTGTGGAATCAAAACCACTAATTATGGCCAGCAGGTGAAAGCATGTCTATTTTTTGATAATGTGTGGCAGTAAAAGAGTTACTAAAACTTGTCGATTAATCGATTCATTTTGACACCTCTAATCGCATGGTAATTGGAGTGAATTGCATTGACTCATAATTGGAATAAATTGCATCCTGCCATAAACTGAATTGCATTGCATGACAACAAAGCAAATAGAATCGTTTCTAAGAACAAATCGGCAATGTTTCCACACAAACCGGCATGTGTTCACAGCAGTAATGAACAGACAGCGGTATGCATGCTAATGCTAGCGGCGTAGGATGAACGAGGATGGATTTCCAATGGGCCAGCGAGCGTTCAGGCTTCTTATTAGCCTGCTAGCAAGCTGACGACATTCCTCTCAGGACTTGTGATGAGGCCCCACTTTAGCCCGACAAATTGACCATTTTGTACTCCTCTTATCCATAAACACACATTCCTGGATTCTGCGGGAGAGTGCATATGTGTGTGTGTGTGTGTCCAATGGATCATTGGCCGTATTGATTGGCTGCGGTTTGCTGCATTTACCGTCTAGACGGCGACAGCTGGAGCTATATGAGGATTAGCATCGTTGTGTGTGCCGCGTCACAAGCGATAAGATTCTCTTGGACTCGCTATCATTGTGTTGTCTACGCACCAGTGGACAAACAGCACATCCATGGCGAACCAGGGGAAAAAAACAAAACAAAAAACATTAGCAGTAAATCAGATATGTGACAATCCAACTGCAGATCAGGTATACCTGATCATTGCAAGCCTGATGTCATCGGCTGGCCGTCTATTACGATAATGTCTATGCAAACAACCACCTATGGTTTATCAATGCAGCTGCAGCATATCGGATATAAGTCTACTGACACTTCGACACAAACACCAATAGTAAATCCGGGGGGTCGGGGGGTTGGCGGGGGGGTTAGGCATCCTAGTGATAAATCGGTATCTGTCAGTGCAACTGCAGCATATTAAATATAGGAAATATCTTGTCAATACAAACAGATGACATTAAAATGGGAAAATCCATTATGTGGATTCTAGGGCTGAAACAATTAATCAATCAAATAACTTGAATAATTTGATTCTACAGCTGGGTGATTAATTAAAAAACGAAATAAATTAATAACACTGAGATTTAGAGCTAAAACTGATGTTAAAATTCATGACTGTTTTATTGTAAAATATAACTTTAAAAGTTCAAATGACTTGATGTGTCCTTTCAATTTAATTGCTTCAGCTCTTAAGCCTGGTACACATATAAGGATTTTTCAAATCTTAAGAGATTTTTTTATCTTTGTCAGATGCCACACATGAAAATTAAAAAAATCGGGCATTGAACAGCTTTGGTCGTATTGTTTGTGAGGTGCGCAGATAATCTCATCACAGCTCCCTCACAAACATAAAGATTATCATCTTAACACTAAAGATTCCAGTCCACCGTGAGAGACCTCTCGCATGATTATATGTGATCTAATCAAAAGCGGAAGGGGAAAATAATGTATTTATTTATTTTTTATTTTTTTGGGCCATCGCTACAGACTCAAACATGTGACACAAACTCGTCACGTGTTTGGTTATACATCATTTCCCACGGTTCGTGTATTCCAGTTTGCTTGATTTGCGCGATGTCGAACGGTGTCTCAGAAAAGGATCGCACGGACGGATGTGAAGTCTGACGGTTGTGAAATGCGTTCTTTGAAGTTTTATTTTCTCTTTTGTTTTCCCGGAGGGGGAAAATAATATGCTTGTTGTTTTTGTATACGTGCACTTCCGTATTTTTCAGTTAGGGTGCCTCTTGATTGGCTACATTCCGTTTGACCTCACAGTTGGTGGCGCAGGCGTAACTCGGCGTCCCCCGCCAATGTTAAGATTTTTGTCGTACATATTGAACATGTTCATTATTTGACTTTTTTTAGACCCCATGGAAACCCTGACGATTGGAACACTGAAGGTGGCTGCTTATTCTAAAAACAATCGGAATCGGCAAAAATCGAGATTGGCAGGTCAGACTTTTTAAAAATCGATGATTGGCCGGAACATTGTGATTAGTACCCCCCTAATATATATAGGTAATTGGAAAAAAACATCAAATGTGTCATTGAAAGTTGCCAATCACATCAATGGAACAAAAAAAAAATCAATAGAATCAATTTAATAGCTTTTCCATTTTGAGTGACAATGTCACAGAGATAAATTTTATAATGTGCTTATCATTGTATATCTTGTATCCTTTAAGTGGTCATACTGAAATGTGTTCCTAATATTGTGGCGCAAAAGACGAGGGTTCGAGGCTTTTCCAAGGCGCCGCTGTGTGTTGCTCTTGACTTGAAATGAGGTAGTTAATGAATTTGGCCGGCTGAAGTAATAGCGGGGAGGGGATGGTGGGGATGGGGCTGGCGGGTTTGAGTCGTTGGTGTGCTGGGGGGTGCGATTTGCTACGAGCACGGACAAGCCGCAGTGCAGCGTGTTGCATATTCAGACGGATAATTAAGCGGCGGGAAGGTCTGGATCCCGTCAGGCGGCCGCTTGGAGTTGGCTGGGATTGAAGATGGAATAAGGATGGAGGATTTGAGGCGGGGGTTCGCGGTCACGCGTGTGATTTATGCAAACATTTGCGATTGTAAATTGGCTCCTCGGGAGGCGAGCTACGGGCAGGAAGGTAAATAACACATGATTTGATTCTACATGTCAAGTGCGTGTCACGTGTGCAAAAAGCCTTCGCCCATCATATTACGCACCCGCGCTCCCCCGCAGGCACTTTTGGAAAGAAAAAAAAAAGCCTCTGGCTGCTGTTATTATTATTATGATTTTTGTCATAATACAATCCCTCCGGGGATATCAAACAATATACAGTGGTGCCTCATCTTAAATCCCCCATTGAAATGAATGGGAATGCTCTTAAAGTGCACTCTGGAATATTGTACTATAAAAACAGAGTAACATAACATATTATACAACATAACCTGACATATTGTAAATACGATATAATATATATTTTTTAAATTCCATTAATTAAATGGTCATTGTGCTCTTTCTAGTGTGTGCCCCAAGTATGACAGACATGATATGGATATTCTAAGTCATAGATTCTTCACAGAGGATAAAGAATATAAGCCTGTTAGTATTGCTATCTTTCCACATGTTCCACCATTTTTGCTTCGCCTTCAGACTTATTTTTACGCTCTTGCATTTGGCTGAATTACGTTGGCCTGTTTGACTGTCGCTTCTCTCTTTTGCTCCCTCCTCCCCGGCTTGGGGAGGGAGTTAGGTGTCAATGACTGAATTGGATACTGCTGTACATTTTGCACCAACTGACCGGGACAAGAGCTGAAGCAGGCTGCCATCTTCTTGTTGCTTTGGAGACTTCTGGTGTATCACTTCTTTTGGTGTATCAAGGCCTTTTAATACGCTCTCACTCTCTCTCTTGTATTTTGAATTTGCCAGGAAATTTCTACTGGGAGTAGCAATAGACTGAACTGTTCCAACTGCAACTAAATCAGCCGTACAATAGCTCCTGTCTCAAAAAACTTGTTGGTCGCTCATAACTCAGGGCACCATAATTTTGCCTGTTTGACACACATTTATGTACCGGTAAATTAAACTGAAAATGCTAAAATTTGTTTGCATAATCTGTGACAAGAAGATCTCTCAGGTACCATTTTCATATGAGGGGGAAGGGAATTTAAGTGTTTTTTTGGGGGGTTTTTTGGTCGGGGGGGGGGGGGGGGGGGCAGACACGAGAATAGCCTGCGGCGTCTCCTGCAGCCCAGTAGCCGAAGTGCGGACAAGCCGTCATGGTGCCCTTGAACCTGAATACATGCATGCACAAGCAGCTAATACACAATTACTTACGTACAAGTGACACACACACCTTGATATGCACCCACACACACACCACATGTTGAGTAAAAACAAAAGAGAGCTCCGAGCTTGAATCGGGCTTTCAATTAGCAGACGGGCCGAGGGGAAATCTAAAGTTTGGTTGAAGGAAGATGAGAACGAGGCAGCAGAGGAAGAGCGCCAGAGGCGCTCATGTGCACATTGGCAGCACGCGCACGCTCACATGCACACTCACAAAGCCAGCCAGAGGGACTCAGGTGCTGACACCCTGTCCAAACACAACATTGTCGACATGGAGAACACGTACAGTGCTGCTCACTTCACAGTAGGATTTTTTTTCTAGAGCGGTGTGCTGCAGGCGGTCCACCTTGAACAGCCTGGCAGCTTTGAGAAGTCATAAAACAACACTCACTTTGCTCTAAATAAGATGACGATTTCTGCAAGGTTAAATCAAATGAAATTTCAAAAGGACTTGTGAATGGAATTTTAAGTCAAATGGCAGAATTCAATCAGAATGTTCTGGAAAAATGGGAGCGCTCAGTTGAAAGTGCTGTGATGCACGTTACCCGAGTCTTCATTAAGGTATCAAGTCAAACACTTTGCTGTCAATAAGATCACATGCTCTCGGGTCTTAAAGGTCCCCTCATATGGAATGTTCACTTTTGTTTTGTTTTTTTACATGCCTTACCATAGCCTGACTAAGTCCCCAAAGTTGTGAAATAAACAACCAATGTTTGCCTTTCCTATGGCCGTTTGTATCTTACCTCAAACAGCACTCTCAAATGGGCTGTTTCAGCAGGTCGGTTTTACACATCACTAACCCCACCTTTTTCGGTTTTTCACGTCACTAGCTCAGCGCGAACTCCACCCTCACAATTTTCAACCCCTCCCCCCCGCCGGAGCAAACAAACAGCAGCAGCAGGAGGACAGCATGGTCCACAATTTCACGGCCCCGTATCTGCGGCCCGGAGGGTCGTGGAGGGCCGGCACCGACGCCGATGAAAAGTCGAGGTCGACCCGGTTCCGAGGATGTGTTCATTTTCCCCGTAGGACTTATGGTTCGACCGGTACGGGGGTGTCAATCCCAGTAGCTACACCCGGTCGTGAGGAGGATTAGCAGCCCTGACAGTTTGTGGCAAACATTTAACTGACGACTGCTTCAGGAATTTGGGACAATACAAACGTGGATTAGCAGAACATCTTTCACTTACCCCGGGATCGATACCAACTATTGAAACTAATAAGCCAATATTACTTCAGGTGCAGATGTGAAGACTGTTTGTAAACAGGAGCACATGGAAAAGATGAGACTTCGCTACGCCCAACTCATTTTGTAGTCAAAAAACACACGGAAGTCTGGCGAGCCTTGGCCAAGCCCACCAAAATCTGCTCGTTTGATGCTAGGCTAACGGTAGACCTTCCTCGTGGAGACTGCAACTCTACAACCAGGTACGATTTTGTTCACATTTCTTTTGATACAGTATTAGGGCGTTCAGAGGATGATTGGTGTAACTGCTGCAAAGCTCATAACCGGGGATCTTTAAATCATTACAAATGTCAATGAGCTTTATGACTGGAACCAGAAATAGCAAACCTCAACAGTGACACAGAACTTTGTGGAATTTCAGCCACCATCACACGAGACAGGCACTTACTGCACAATAGTTTACTTACAACAGCTGCAAAGGCTCACGTGCATGCTTTGGTTTTTGTTTTTTTATAAGACAATCTATGGAACTAGATCCCATTTTTTTGCAAAAACATTTAGATTTGTCTCCGATTTCTTTTGCCCAATGACCCACCTGGCTTCTCTTTCCGACACGTCTGGCGATGATGAGCTGGATCATACCGCGTTTGTTTCCCTCAGTGGACATGGACTTGCGCAGCGTCTCCATGGCGTCCTGGTTGGTTTTACCCAGCAGCGACTCGCTGTTGACGGCAATCAGCTGGTCGTTTACTCGCAGGCGCCCGTCCTGGATAAGGAAGTCACACAACACACTAGACAGCTGAAATATTAGCATGCCAATTAGCATTGGTACTAAAGTGTTTCAATTTGCTATTGTTGATTTTACTAGGGTGCCATCTTATAGAAAAATGCCGCATTCTAAGTGGCTATTTTTTTTTTCTCCTGTTCGAGCTAAGCTAACAAATGCTGTTCAAATGCTAACTGGCTAGTAATTATACTTTAAAAAATAAAAAATGAAAATAAAATAAATCTGCAGTCCTTCAGATATATACGACGGCGTATTAGGGTCATGTATAAATATATATTTTTTAGTGGGTGGGGCAATATTCTGAGAAAAAAATGGCAAATTTGTGAGTTTATAAAGTGACAAATTTGCGACTTTCTAAAGTGGCAAATTGCAAGTTTATAAAGTGGCAGATTTGCACGTTTATAAAGTGACAGTTCTGCGAGGGAAAAAAACTTATGAGAAAAATACGTAGCCTACTACTTCAATGATTGCGCCAATACTTTTCGTTTGAGTTTTCAAATAAGGAGATAGCAGAGATTAACCATATGATGTTAAGCATTCGCTCTTTGAAGCGTTGGGTACAGCCAACGCCAAAGAGGCCTTGCTTTGCGAAGGTCCGCAGCCTGAGGATCAAATGTATATTTACTTGTACATTTATGTTTCCAGAATTATTATGTACACATTCATCCATCTTGGTATATTTTTTTTTTGTACAAGTATCTAAGTTGATGTCGAATCTGCTGCTCTCTGTCATTCACTTGCATTTATCTAAAATATGCTACCTTCTGATTGAATAGTGCTAGTGAGCTGATAGGGGATCAGGAAGTGTTGTCGCTCTAGCTGCCATGTATGACAAGTAAAGTTTGAATTAAGAATGAATCCATCTTTTTTTTTTATGGCAAATCTGCCACTTTATGAACTTGCAAATTTATGAGGGTTTTTTTCCGCAAATTTGCCGCTTTATAAAGTGTCAAATTTGCGAGTTTTTTCCACGGGATATTGCCTCCGCCTTCTAAAAAATATATATTTATACGTGGCCCTAATATGCCGTCGTACAGATTAGCCTAAACAATTAGCCTGAAAAAAAAACAGCAACAACAAAAAACAATGTCTCTATACAACTCGAGCTAATAATCTTTGCTACTTGCCTTATATTCACCAGGAATTTTCGATAAAAGTTTAGATCAGTCTTTAAAAAATTAAATAATAACATAATAGTTTTAAACTAAACCGAAACAGCTGTTTTTTGTTTAAATACGTCACTACAAGTCAAGCTACGTTACTAACGATTACTTAAATTAGAATAATCGGTCCATAATGATGAATCAGATTATAAATAAATAAATAAATAAATTCATTTCAATCCATATAATTACAAATAATTATCACATTATTTTAAATTAACAGTGCAGAAAATGCACAACCATAAAGATTATGGCAGGGGTGGCAAACTGCGGGCCTCGAGGGCCGGAGTCCTGCAGGTTTTATAGATTTCCCTACTTGAAGCGCAGCTGATTCTAATTAACAGGCTCGTCATCAGGTTTCTGCAGAGTTTGCTGATGAGCTGATCATGAATCAGCTGTGTTGAAGAAGGGAAATATCCAAAACCAGCAGAACTGCGGCCCTCGAGGACCGGATCTCGCCACCCCTGGATTATGGTTCAGTCACTGGTTTCACGAATAACATCCATCAGAAAATGTTGATCATTAATGTCTACAAATGGCGTATTTTATATCAACACAAAGATCATTTGAAGTTAAACATGGTCTTCAAATGATAATCGAGGATCAAAATAATTGATTGAATTATCATCGACTAATTCTTGCACCCCTAATTTATATGTGTAACATACATGCTAAATTAAGATAAGCTAGCCATTTATATGATTTTATTTACCTGAAAAGTTAAACAATAAGTTTGGGTAAGCTTAAAAAAAAGATCATATTTACTGGCTAATTGTTGCGAGTGTTTTTAATGATCTTAAAATGGCGACTATTGCATCTTCAAACAAAATGACAATTTCTGAATATTTTAAAAGGTAAACCAACCTTGCATGCGGCCCCTCCATTGATGATGGACTTGACGAAGATGCCGAGGTCAGCGTGGTTCTCCTTGGACCGGTTCCCCTTCACGCTGACACCCAGGCCCGCAGATCCTGAGTCGCTGAGCGGAATCTCGAAGGTGAGAAACTCGCGAGTGCCATCTGGCGTCAGCACCAGCTCGTCCTCCTCGGGTTTCTGTCACCAGAAAAACACAAACATTTTTTTTAAAAACACATTTTGAGAAAACAGACCTTGATTGTGGCTCCTTGAGCGGACACGGTTCACCTCCAATATTGTACAAAATGGAATCTCAATGCAAGACTTCGGTACGCCTTGCAAGATCACACAATTTGGAATTGGACCACATTTTTGTGTAAATAGACCTTTAGGGTCGCATTAAACTTTGTACAGTTTGTTGAGTGTAGCTCAGCAAATTCCAAAAGATTAACTCATTCAAACCCCAAAACGTGTAAACACGCTTTTAACACTTTGTCCTTCACTCCCAAAAATGTATTTACACATTCTTTTTTTTATGCAATAGCATGCAGAAGAAGGCTTTGATGCAACATCTGACATGAACAGGTGGCTAAAAGCAATGGTAGTTCTTACAAAAAAAAAAAAAAAAAAAAAAAAAAAACAACAGCAGGTGGCATCTGAGTATAAGAGATCAGCCAGGGCCATGTTGCAACAAGCTCTTTTTGCCAGTGTTTTCACCTGGAATATGAACATTGATGAAAACTAGCTACATTCTAATGCTAATTGATACAAAACTGAAACAGATACAAATACACTTTTTTTCCTGATGAAATATGAGACTCTAATCTTTCTTTTGGTAGGTTCCATGTTTTTATAGCAATAGAAAAAAATATTCTGTTGGCCTTGCAAAATCAGCGGTTGCTTCAGTGAAAAGGGCTGGGAGTAAATGAGAAATGCCCGTGTGGTTTTTTGGAGCAAACAATTTTGCATTCAACCAAATGTACTGGAGCTGAAATTCACATGTAAAGTCAGAAAAAAATTGGTCGTTCCAAGTTGGAATTCCAGAGTGTTGGCCTTACGTGAGATACAATCATGCAAGCATTTCTACAACAGCTCACTCAGTCCAGCAACTCAGCATTCAACCCATTTTTTGAATGAAAATTCACCTCCAAAACTGCACAAACTCAGACATCAGAGTAGCTCACAAGAGTTCAGTTTAGTGATCTCCAAAAGGCTTACACGTGTTTTACATTTACATTTTCTCTGGCTTTTTTTTAGGGACAAATGTAGAAATGATTTATTTATTGCAAAAAAAAAAATGGGTCTAAGTAACATAAAAATTTGGGAATTCCAGCTTGAGATGCCGATTTACAATTCAACCATATGACCAATTTTTACCAAAACACATTTTAAACACTGCACAAGGTTTCAGAATTCCAATGCAAGATGTTAATATCTCACTGATCGCTGCAAAGGGTTAAGTCTGGTTTGCTTTATTTTTTATTTTTTTGCAATTGAAGTCCGGACTAAAGGATATTCTTTCGCTAAAATATGCCAATAAGTCATCCATAACTGCTTTACTAAAGCTAAGTTCAGCAAGCTCCAAAGGATTAACTCTGCATTTGGATTTTTCTTTCATTTGTGGAGTTTTTTTTGTTTTTTTTTAAAACTGATTTTACGGCTTCTTTGCTATATTGTTGTTCGTGTTTTAGTGTGGATTGTTGCATTGGATGAAAAGTGCTATAGAAATGACGTTATTTTATGAAGGTGACAATCTGACCCTCAACCAGATTATCAACAACCAATGGCTTTTACGGGGGGAAAAAACCTTGCAGCTTGGGTCTATTGTAGCTGTAAAGCACCCTTTTAGAGTCATTTGAAAAGCGGGGAAAAAAATTGCAATTTTGGAAGCTTAAATGGAAACATTGAATGTCATGGCCATCGTGGCAAAACGAGCTCTCTCTTTCTCTCACACGCCACAACAGGTGCTCGTGTCGCTTTCTCCCTGCCGACAATAAATGGCATTCTCTCCGGCTCGTTATTTGACAGCTGTCCTCTGAATAGACGGGCTGCGTGCACGCCGCCGCCTGCCAATTATCGCGCACGCTTAATGAATTCAATCACCGGGCTCGCTGTCAGTGCGCCATTAGCTGCCTTTGTTTTATCGGGAGGAGGGAGGAGGATGGAATGCATGGAGGAAGGAAGGATGAGGATGAGGAAAGACAAATAAATGCATCCTGGGATTTGGATGGGGAGAGAAGAAAACAAAAAAAAACAACCATGTTGCCTGTGATCATCAGCGAGTGCAATGGAATAAATAATAAGACAACAGGAACGTCATTACTTCTGAATCCGGAATTCAATTACGCAGATAAATCAATCCTATTACGCTGGAAAACATCACAATAAGGGGGCGGGAAATGATCTGTCGAGAGGGGAAAGAACACAAAATAGGCCATGTGGAAGAAACAAGGTGGATTAAGTTTGGAGTTTGTCAAAGTGAGAGCCCTGGAATTCTAGCGAAGGCCCGGCATCTTACTGGGCGGTGAAGCGTTTGGAAAGACGTTCGATGTCTGGCAAACATCTGGTGATCATATTTGCGACCGTTTGCAACCTTGAACAAACCCTGATGAAAAATCAGCTTTTGTTACCTTGCAAACACTCACTTTGCCGCTTCGTGAGAAGCAGACTTAAATGCATCCAGCCAAAATGGCCGACTTCTTGTTCAGTTTCAGGCAGGGGTCCTTCCTTGAGAGTTTTTTGTGCATCCTGTGATGACATCCATGTCCACCAAATTTTGTGCCAGTATGTGAATCTGGTATCAAGAGCATTTTTTTTTTCCTGACTTTCCAGTGGGTGCCACTGAGTGCAAAATGTCTGCTTGCAGCCAAAATGGCAGACAACTTGCTCAATTTTAAGCATGCAACCTTGAGATCTTTTCCTGTCATAATAGACATGTCCACCCATTTTCATGTTTCATATTGGTGAAACTAGTGTCAGGGTACAAATTCCTGTTCAATTAAAGGTATTAAGTGAGGGTGTCAAAATTAATGTGATAATTTTGATTAAATTAAAAGTTCCTTTAACGCCACTAATTGTTTTTAAACGTGTGTTGAATGATTGCCTGTACTGTGGGAATTCCAGTCAGTCGCAACGCAGCAGTCATGTCCACGTGAAAATTTAGCAGGAATAAATTTAATAAAAATGCATACATTTGTGGAAACTGGGGTCAAGTTGTATTTTACAATTTTAAAAATGTGTAGAATTTCCCAAGTCACTTCATGTTAAAGATTAAATATGTAACCCTTCATATGGAAAGAAAAATACACTGAGCTGTCACCAACATCTTACAAATGCAATTATGCCATCTAGTGGCAGAGAAATGACCTCAACCCAAATCAATATCGCACTCGTTTTTTTAGAGTACAGTATATCTTTTTAATTTTAACTCAATTTTATTAATTATTATGAAATAACTACCAATGACTAATAGATGCAGCCATATTTCTATTAGATTAACATTTTTTCTAGAACTGTCAAACGATTACATTTTTTAATCAGATTAATCACATCTTAAAATTTTGATTAATCACGATTAATCGCTTAATTAAAAAGGTTTTTTATCACCATTTTTTGGCCGACAAATTTAAAATGCACCTCTTATGTGTAAATTTTTTCGGCATTTAATGTAAAGAGGACATCTCATCCTTAATTACTTGCATAATTTAAAGTGGAAAAAAAAATGACCCCAATAGTTTGACATGAACAAATATTCTGAATGTCACACGCAAACATTTATTTAATGCTTCACTTTAATGCATGTTATGTTTATTATTCAAACACAACCTGTGCTACCTTTAACGTAGCCATCCACTGTCAAGCTAAAGGATCATCTGCAGTCAAAATTAATGTGCGATTAATTTGCGTTAATACATGATTAATGCGATTTTTTTTGTGATTTATTAATGAGTTAACGCTTTAACTTTGACAGCACAAATTTTTTCTCACTTTTATGTTAACTACAGTATGAAACTTAAAAATATTTTTAGTGTAATTTTATTGTACATTTAGAATAGATAAAATTTGTGATTGCTCGTGAGTTAACTGTAGTCATGCGATTCATTACGATTAAAAACTTTAAACACCTGACACACCCACTTTAGATAAATTTATTAAGAATATGAAGAATCAGACAAAAATATTTTATTGTACATTTAAAACAAATCTAAAATTTGTGATTAATCGTGAAGTATTCAATTAATTACAATAAAAAAAATTCATCGCCTGACACCCCTAATATTAAGACTTTTTGCTGCATCCTGTTACAAATACACATCCACTCAGTTTCTTGTCCATTGGTGAAACTGGTGTTGGGAGCTGATCTAATTTTTTTTTTTTTTTTTTTTTTTTTTCCCCAAGGCTTTGTGACTGTGAAATGGCTGCTTCAAACTAGAAGCTTTTTTGGTTTGTCTTGATTTTTGGCCTTCAGCATTCAAGTCTTCAGCAGAAGACGAGATGTTTTACTCCCTTTAGAGGTGAAAAGACCAATTACATCATCTTGCACTGACATGTACGCACACACAGAAATAACAGACTGACTCCCACACTGTGTGGTGTCTGGAATGATTAGCGGGTCGGCAGCCGTGTTCAACTTTGGACCCAACAGAGATGTCATCTTGACAGCAGAGAAAAGTTGCTGCAGGCCAAATTTCTCTCTCAGGGAACATACATTTTAAAAAAAATACAGGGGAAAAAAATAAAACGGAGACGGAGAAATGAAAAGACGAAGGATGGAGGAAGGGAGGAAAGGACAAATTGAAAAGGAAAGAAAGTAATAACGCGGGAACAGGAAGGCGCAAAACGGATAAAAGAATGGAGAAAGAAAAAGATGTCTCATTGAAATCATTCCTCTTTTTTTCTTCTTTGCGGTTCTGACACGGGCCCTGCGGCTGTGTTGTTTCTGTGGCGACCCGACCAGTCAACTGGCAGACGGCACCAAGGAGATGCGGTGAGGAGTTGATGTGCACCGAGCGGCAGGTGGGAGGCTGTTGGACGCAGGCTCGATGTCACGCGCACAAACAGTCACTTGCGCGCGCACAGATGTACACGCATGAACGCACACTTTCTCACACACATCCACTCTCACAGCCGGCCGTCACTCACTGCCTCACTCAGTCGCTCACACACAGACACGCTGACTGACTGACAAACATTCAACAAGTCCCGACTCCACTTCCTGATTGCCTGTGACAATGTCAACGATCTCATTAAACGCTATTTACGCCATATCATGCTAACACATGCTAACAACAGATGGCCGTGAGTGTGCGATCCTGTTAGATCGCTTCCTGGCACAGTGCCGCCTGCGCATTATTGTTGAATTGCACGATAAACATAAGCAGCCACTTCCCATAAGCCTCGATGACTAATGGCCTCCACACAACATGGCGCATCGACGTCTCGCGTTATGGCGCCATTACGCCGTCATCATCGAGACATCATGACGGACGGATAACTATCACCATTGTGTTCTTCTTGTTGAGGCCTGGAACTGCTGGGAAGATGTGCGTGCGTGTGCATACACATATGTGAATGAGTGAAAGTGAGTGAAGGTGTAAGGGGTGAGATTTGTCTCAAAAATATTCACACAAATAAATTTGTGATTTTCACGTTTTTGAGATCCACAAACATTTTTTTAATTTTCACGTGTTTTTCAGACGCACAAATATATCTGTGATTTTCAAGTCTTTTTGTGTGCATTTTCCATGACTTTTGCTTGCGAGTTGTCAAAAGTGTGTTTGTGGTTCTTTTGTTGAATTACAGTTAATAATTTATTAATTAAAAAAATATATATGTTTCCTCCTGTAAACGTCATGCTGAATATAATATATACATCATGTATCTAACTCATTTGCTCCAATAACTTTCTAAATACGTTTTTTTTTAAATGTTTTAAGTGTCCCAAAGACGTATTTATACGTTTTTCTTTTCTTTCTTTTTTCCCCATTATAGAGCATACAGAAGGCTTTGATGCAGCCTCTCAATTGCAAAGAACGGTTGCAGAAATGGTAGTTATTACACAAACAGCCAGCAGGTGGAAGTAGAGCAAAGGAGTTCAACCAGGGCCATGTTGAAAACAAAAACGCTCAATTACTCATAATTCTAAATAGATTTGTGAAAATTGATTAAACTTAGCTATATTCGAATGCTAATTGCTGCAAAACGGAAACAGATAGAAATATACTTTTTTTTCCTGATGAAAGAACTTTCTTTTGATAGGTTCCATGTTTTTATAGTATAGAACACAATATTCTGTGAGCCTTGCAAAATTCAGTAAAACAGCCGGGAGCGAACGGGATTGCTTCTGTGAAAATGTCTGGCGTTAAAGCAAGTTGTAAAATATTTGAAGTCCTGTTGTTTATGTTCAACACATTGAAAACATCATAAATCATCCTCTTTATACTAAGTACTGTCTCAAATGTTCTCCAATATTTATTTTGTAACTGTATAGGATCGTATGCCGAGTAGTCTTGGTCTATTTCAGGGGTGTCAAACTCATATTAGCTAATGGAGGAAAATATATTACTAAGTGAGCTGAATCGGTAAAATAATGGTATATAACTTAAAAAGAATTGCCATCAATTATATGCAGGTTTTTGCGATTTTTGGGCCAGCACTAAATTACAGAGCTCAACTGTAATCTATTGTTTAAAAAAATAACACAAATGCAAATGAAACGTGGCAACACTGTGCCTGTATGAGTTCCGGACGTGTTAAATCTTCCTGTTTTGCATATATATAGTTCCCAGAATGCATTGTGTGCCACAGTTAATGACGTTATAAGGGGATGTCGTTGCTATTTGTCAACTGTGGGCATGTGAGATTTTTGTGTGATTAAGGGCTATATAAATAAACTTGGCTTGACTTATAAGGACGTTAATACCTGTCATATGTATTTGTGTTACCAGTAATTGAATTTGTGTCGTATTTAACACATTTGTTGGTCTATGATTTAAGAAAAACAACATTTTTTTAAACAAACCATAACTTTAAAGTGATACTTCACTTATTTAGCCCATTATAGCAATAAAAACTTCACATTTTGTCTCTAATTAATTTGATACTTTCATTCTTTTTCACGTACAATTAGTACCTTTAAAAACACATTTTGCAACTTGCTGTCGACTGAAAATGACATCACAAGGGCTCAGGTAACCAATCACAGCTGTGATTGGTTACCTGAGCCCTTGTGATGTCATTTTCAGTCGACAACAAGTTGCCAGCAAGTTGCAAAATGTGTTTTTAAAGGTACTAATTGTACATGAAAAAGAATGAAAATATATAAATATAAATAGACTTCCAGGGCGATTCCGTGTACAAGTTACATTACTCATCTGAGGACTGCTTGCGAAATTACAAATTTATATATTTGATTGTGGCTGGCTAATTAATTGATCCGACATTACAATTTTTTTTTTTTGACTTTACAAAGTCGTCTCGTGGGCCGGATTAAACCCCTGATCCGGCCCGCAGGCCGTATGCTTGACAGCCCTGGTCTATTTGTTTCGCAACTTGTGAATAATTAACACATAATGGCAGGTCAGATAAAGACTTGATTTCTGTTTTTCTGTGTCCAATTTTTAAACGAAAAACGGCTCGTTCTCGTTCAATGAAGACAGCAACACTGCCTCCCCGTGGACGGAGGAGGAACGGGCCTTAGACGCACGTGAATATCTGACGACTTGTGTGTGTGAAAATCTCACAGCATGTTGTCTCAAAATTAAATGCGCGTGCGAGACGATCCACAAACGCACTTTCGACAACTTGCAAGCAAAAGTCATGGAAATACACACAAAATTTCAAAAGACGTGAAAATCGCGGATATATTTGTGTGAATATTTTTGAGACAAATCTCTCCCCATAAACGTGAGCTTGTGTGTGAGAGCGAGGTAAGAGGGAGCGCGTGGTTTTGCGAGGGTGTGCGTCTGAAGAAAGTGTGACTCTGTGGAAGTTTGTACAAGGTTGTTGCAAGAATTTCCAAGTTGCTTGACGGGGGAACGCTCCACAGATGCCCGATGTTTACGCGGGGCTCTCGAGTGTTTACGAGCGGGATCATTACTAAAGCGCGCCTCCGAAGCAGATGTGCGCACAAACTTTTTCCCTGACTTTTTCCCTCCGCCTCCGACCAGGAAAAAAAAAAAAAAAAGATTTTTACAATTCACCTCATGCGTTGCCATCCAGACGGACTGACTCGTTCGCAGACTACAAATGAAGGCAGGAGTTTTTTTGTTTTTTTTTCCCGTCTGACACGCCACGCCATCCATACAAGATGAAGGATTCAAATTAGCCTCACTTTCGCTTTGCGTGACTACAAAACTCAAGCATTGTTTTTTTTTTCTTTTTTATCCACTTGCTACAGATTACAAATATCCACGCAGAGGGGATTAAGTAAAGGAGCAAAAGGCGGAGGTGAGGATTTGATGGGGGTCTTACCAAATCTCTGGAGCTTTGCATCTGCATCTGCATCTGGGCCTCGCCACCCTGCTGGAAATCACACAAAAAAACAAATCCCAATGTGACAAACAGCACAAAAGACAACAACTCAAAGGTGTCAGATGACATCGAGCCTGGGTGATTTTTTTTTTTTTTTTTTTTTTGTGGGGAGGTTCTCTTCCAGAAGGGTCCCAGTGATGGCAAAATTACGCAAATATTGTAGGGCTGCAACTAACAATTATTTTAATCAATTATTTGTTTGCTTGATAAATTAATCAAATAAAAAAAAAAACATTTTAATTTCCATACATTCAAAGTGTCAGAAAACACACTTACAGGTTTGGTCCATCAAATCAGCAAAAATGTTGCTCATGTTTGACAAGGTAAAAGCAGGTGTTTACAAACGTTTTATTTTGATTCAACACAAAGAAAATCAGTCCACTGCTGTCAAATATTCTGGAATATTTTTTTAATCGATTAATCGGATTCATTTTAATTTTGCTGTAAAGTATTACAAAAGCATTTATTCCCCCTGATTGCTTTTTATTAACCAGTGGTTTTCTTTTATTTCATACTTTGTATTCGTCTAATGATTTTAAAAAAAAGGGGGGGATTGAAGTTGTACTATGCTACTGGTTTGGTAATTATTTTTCAAATTAAAAACATGTTTGCAAATGTCTTATTTTGTTTCAACACAGAAGATAATTCAGTCGTCTTTCATTAAGGACTTACAGGAATCAACAATTACCGTTGATATGCTGAAATCAGGGGATTTGGACAATTTTAAATTAAAAAATGGCTCCAAACGATGACTTGATTATTAAAGTAGTTGCCGATTTTATAATCAATTACTTGTCGATTAATCGATTCATTTTGACAGCTCTAAATCAGTCTGCTTTCATGGAGGACTACAGAAATGGGAGAATATTTACTGTCGAGAGGCTAGAATTCCAAGCCAAAAATGATTATGATTATTATTATTGTTATATGATAATACAAATTTAATTTAGATTCAATGATCAAGTTCTCCCCCCGCTCATTTTTTTTTGTATCTGTTAATTTGTTTCAGCATGTTTTCTTTACTGTTTTTATTGGGTTCATGGTTGTTTGTGTGTTTGTGTGTGTGTAAAATAAAATAAAATAAAATCAAATAAAAATTAAATTGAAGAAAAAATTAAACCCCGTAAGATTCTGACCATAACCTCTAACCCTCTTCCCGTTGTGTCCTATTACTGCATAGAACTTTACTACAACGAGGGTGCTTTGTGTGAATATTCAATATTCGTCTTTGTAAATGTCAAGTTGACATTAAAGTATGCATAATATCGCAAAAGTCCCCCCCACACACACACACCCCCAACCTGAAAAATTACGCCTCATCCTGAACTGCGAGTTGGCCTGCTCATCTCATGCAGCGGACCTCTTTTCCGCCTGCCTCTCTCATCTGAAGACAACCTTCACTTCCTTGCCAGAATTGTCACCAATAAGCCACTTGATTGACACTCCTTTGGCCTCCACCGGGAGACGGAAAAAAAAACAAAAAAAAGAAGCACAGCCACTACGCGCTTAACGAGCTTTGAGGCCAAGAGAGACGAGTTTCCACACAGACCGACGGACGCACGGAAGTCCCTCCTCAATCTTGTGCGTAATTACGAGCACACTTATTAAGGAAGCTTTTGATGCCGGCAGATGTGCGGGACATCACGTCTCATTTGCTGCACGGGGCAATTAGCACCAACATCTGGACGCTTTCAAACTTATCAGTCCACGTGATACGTTCTTCACAAGTGGCACTGGGATGCAAATAACACTCAAGAGAAATAAATCTTGTTTTCCTCCCACAAAAATCTGATTTCTTATTTTAATTGCTTTTTTCACCTTTATAGAACAAGTTTTGATCTTTGCTTTATTACTTCCGATATCTATCAAGTTTATTCTCAATATTAACTGGAACAAATATACAGAAGACCCTCCTTACCTTAACTCATTCACTCGCAGCCATTTTCACTGAAGCAACCCCCTTCTATTTTTCCGGATTTTGACTGATTTTGCAAGGCCCACAGAATATTGTGTTCTATTGCTATAAAAAACATGGAACCTACCAAAAGAAAGATTTGAGTCTAATCTTTCATCAGGAAAAGTATATTCCTATCTTTTTCCATTTTGAAGCAATTAGAATGAGAACATAGATAAGTTTCATCATTATTCACAAACCTGCTTAGAATTGTGGAGAAATAAGCTCGTTTTCATCATGGCCCTGATTGATCTCTTATACTCTCCTGCCACCTGCTGGCTATTACTACAAATTTTTCACCCTTTTTTTTGCAGTTGAGAGGCTGCATCAAAGTCTTCTGTATGCTCTACCATAAAAAAGAAATAAATTAAAAAAATAAATAAAAACTATAAATACATCTTTGGAACACTTAAAATATTTAGAATAGAAGGCATTTATACATTTTTGGGAGCATATGAGGTAATAATCCGTTCCTGAAAGATTGACAAAAGCCAAATTGTAAGAAAACACAACAATATTTCCCATTGGAAATAACGTACACCCAATTGTTCCATTTATAAAATATTAACAAAAATACATATATTTTAGAGAATAACTATAGTTTGACAGACAGAAAAGTGTCTGATACACAGCCTGGAATGACTAATGACTGACTAACTCCCCAGTAAGGAAGTCTATCTATTAGCTGTCCTAAAAGTTGCTAGAGTCACTCAATGGCGTCATTGCCGAATTTGCATACTTGGTAATTTTCATGTAATAGGAACTGATGCAGTCGGAGAGAGGAGTAATGTCATGGGAGGGGCAAAAAGTGAGTTAAAAAAAAACAGAAAACCAGAAAGAGTCACTAGATTTGTCAGGAAACACTTTTGACAAAAAAAAAAAAAAAAAAAAAAAAAAAAAAAAAAAGTCACCAAGAGGCTTTGGAAAGTCGGCAGTTTTAGAGAGAAAGTCGCCAAATTGGCAACTATAAATGTGTATAAAGTGTATAAATGAATATTTAACATCAATTTTACCTTTATTGAAGACTTGATGCTACTGCACACAATTTTGTGTTTGCTGAAGTGCTTCTGCAAACTGTTGTTATACTGCATCCTTTTAATTTGACTGACTTTGACTCGACTTTGGATTGGATAAGTTGCTAATAAAAGCTTGAGTTGTGGAATATGCTTTGCCACACAACTTTTAAATACTTTTGATAAGTGCACATCAATTCTGAGGAAGGAATGGCCAAGTCGGAATTCGAGCAGTTGGTTGTACAAAAGTTGTTCAAATCCATTGCAATTTGTACAAAAATACTAGGGCGTATGAAAACCAAGATTTCACCGTAAATGTGAATATTTGCACGCTCTTGAAATAAAATGTCAAATAAATGGCAATTCAAATAAGTTGTGCTTTTTCATCCATCCATCCATTTTCTTGACCGCTTATTCCTCACAAGGGTCGCGGGGGGAGCTGGCGCCTATCTCAGCTGGCTCTGGGGAGTAGGCGGGGGACACCATGGACTGGTTGACAGCCAATCGCAAAGTTCTGCTTTTTGTTTTTTGCAATTTGCTTAATTTCTTCTGATACCAAATATGTTTCCCAATAATTAACTTGCACCAACTTAAGAAATAACAGAAACACATTTTTATCCTTAGAGAGAAAATGTAATAAATGCTTCCTCTTTGTCTGAACATATGAAGAAATCAAGTAAAGTGACGACTTTGTGTAATTGTCAACACTGATTGCACTTTTGTAGGCTAACTCCAACTGTTGGCAGCTATGTTGTTAGTGTACAGTACACAACTGCCCCAACTGCTAAATTCAATTAATCTTCCAGTCAAAGGTCAAGCCAAAGATAAAATAGAAAAGGCGTACCACTTCTTGAGGGAGGAAGGTGTCTTCCTGGCGGAGGACGAGCAGCCCTACGGTGCCCCCCATTGGCGTGGCCCTGAGGATGGACACCACCTCCTCTTGGCTGCGACCGTTCAGGTCAATGCCGTTCACCTGAACACAAGGCATACCTGTTAATTCTCATATTGGCACTTTTTACATATGTTACATTCCATGCCAACAATACCTAGCCTAAATACGGTTATATGTACAAATACATAATGTTCCCCCCAAAAATAATCATTTCATAGTCCTAATGAGTGTTTCTTAAAGGTAAGTAGGGTGGTGCAATTAATTGAAATTCAATTCCAATTTCAATTATTACACTCCACAATTATAAAATTGGCATATTTAAGAAAAGATAAATTATTGATAGTAATTTGGTTAGGTTTGTTGGTTTGTTGGTTAGGACAAAATCACCACCAGAAATGAAGACAAGCCCTGATCTCTAAATTGAGAAGTAGTTTGTTTGTTTAAATCCTGTATTTAAAAAGTGCCTTTTCCAGAGTCGAACTGGCAGACTGGGCCTTTAATATAATGGCAGTTTACAGAAGAAAAACCCATAGTATTTCTTTGAAAGGGAAAACGTATGTATATTTTTTTTTTAACAGGAAAAAAGTTTAATCGAGTTGTATTTGGATTTTTGGGAACAGCCTGTATAATTATTTTCTTATGCTGTATGTTAATGTTGCAAAATGGATATCCCATTGTCTTTTTTTTCCAGTGCTACATCCTCCTCACCTCGATTAATCTGTCGCCAGCCTTGAGGCGTCCATCTTGAATGGCGGCTCCTCGCGGTAGGATGTTCTTGACGTATATGGGCGCTGAGCCCCCGATGGGGACGTCGCGCGACGTGATGCTGAAGCCCAAACCTTCTGGCCCTGCGGGGGCCACCACAGTAAAAGCAGAAGTCCATTTATAGACAGACCACCATCTTGAGACCAAACAAAACCTTGAGACGTCGCCCAGAGGGAGTATTTATGTCATTAAGACAATCATAGCATGGTTGTTTTATTAGAATTTCCTGTGCAGCTCTGTATACATGACCAATCCCTGTCACAACAATGTATTCTTGTCCCTGTCGTGCAGCCTAAATACAATAACCAAAATATTAGGAAATGGTAATAGTCAGCCTAAAATGGCTACTTCAAAACAAAAGAGCAGACATCCTATATCTTCTCACAGCAGACTGTTTTGTTGGTCTACTCATGATAGATTGCCAACCAAATTTCATGTAACTATAGGATTTAACTTTCAAAACAATTAAGTCATTGCTGAGTTACTACTAGAGTTTTTCTTTAATGACATTTTCATCAAATTTTGCAGGCCTGCGTCTCCCATAATAATAATTAAATCAGTGCAGAAATGTCAGTTTAAATTTTAAATAAATTGCATACAATCTTTAGGACAAGTCCGTGACACCCCTGGAAAATGCAGAAAATGGCCACTTTGAACTAAATGTCTGACTTCCAGTGTCTTTTCGGGTATAGCTTCAATTTTTTTGCAGGTCCATTCATGCTAGACGTCCACCAAGTGTCAAGCTGCAAAGTGAAACTGGTTTCGGGGTCTGAATTATTAGAAAGAAAAAATCATGAGCTTAATCCCAAGGTTTCTAATTAGTAGGGGTGTTTAAAAAAAATCGATTCGGCGATATATCGCAATACTACATCGCGCGATTCTCGAATCGATTCAATAAAAAAATCGATTTTTTTATTTTTTTTAAATTTTATGTATTTTTTTAAAGAGCTCAGAATTGTTCATTCGGTAGTCTTACCGATTCAACGTCTTATCATCATTGCCTTTTTTGTGTGTGTGTGTGTGTGTGTGAATCGATTTTTAAACTTCCATTTTTAATGGAAAAATATTCAACAAAACGTCTGACTTCGGGTTAGGATTCACACCTTGAGCATGGAAGAATGTTATATGAACGGAACATTATATTCATATATAGCCTTAATATTTTATTTTAATGCTGTTCAAACATGAAACAGATTACAACTTCTATACGACTGAAATTTCAGATAAATAAATAATACATTTTCATATAAATCTTACACTCTACAAGCTTACTGATTAGTATTTTCTAAATTTGAATGAAAAAAAATCGCAACAATCGACTTATAAATTCGTATCGGGATTAATCGGTATCGAATCGAATCGTGACCTGTGAATCGTGATACGAATCGAATCGTCAGGTACTAGGCAATTCACACCCCTACTAATTAGTGTCATCTATCTGTTCAAATTCGGTAGCTATCAGAGAAAATCACCAACACAAATCGGTCTTGGATTGAAGTGCAAATCTGGTTGCGTCAAACCGTAGCAGCAGACTTCCTGTTTAACAACACACCGGTAAGTCATTGAGACATTTTCGTCTACTCATGATGAACACGTTTCACAAATTTTATGCTGCATTGTGAAACTGGCTTGAGTGTATGAATTTTCAAAAGTCAAACTACACTTTTTTAAACAATTAATCCATCTAATATACAGTTCAAATTTGGTAGCATGTAGACAAATTTTGTAGGACAAGTCAGTAAAATAATAGAAAAAAGAAAAAAAAAAAGAAGAAGAAGATCCTAAATGCTTTCAATCAAAAGAGACTTCCTGGTTGTTTTACAGCACGGGACATCTTTGTGGGCCTATTCAGCATTCATGATAAAACACGTCTGCCAGACTTCCATGAAGCTGACTTAAAAAGTAGCTTCGGGGGCTGAATATTCAAAATTATCCTTGGAGGCATGTTTTTATGGAAAGCAGTGAATCAACATCCTATTATGAGGACAGTTTGAAAGAGGAAATGATGACTAAGACATCCTGTCCAGACTGTTCTCTTATTTGTGCCTGGGAATAAATTGTGGGAAGCAACAAGTTGGGACTAAGTGGATGTTAATTACGCAAAGGTCAGCCAGACGCTGGCAGTGTTGCCAAGGTAGCAACTTTTCTGACCCTTCTAGAGACTATTTTTCCAAAAAGTGACAACCAGAGATTGTAATTCCTGCTAAGAAACAGTAAACATGAGCGGAATCATTCCCACATTGTTTTGCTAAGACAAGGCATTAGTCCGAAGGAAGACAATCACAAATTTAAAAAAGCACAGTCAGGAGAAGGGTATAAAATAATTTTCAAGGATTAAAATATAACATGCACCTCACTGGAGACCGTTATAATTAAGTGCCATTACCAAGAACTGGACTTTCGTCCAAAATTAATGAAAAGACAAGAAAACTGGCTGCGAAAAGAAACAGTGAAGGAGCTACAGGAATTTCTAGAAAGTAGAGCCTGCTTAGTACATGTGACAACAAACTCCCTTCTTTCTCAAAATATCTGCGCTATGGGGTAAGGTGGCAAAACAAAAGCTTTATCTTACAAAAACAAGACAAACGAACCTGAAATCTCCAAAATGCATGTGGAAAAACATTGCATAGTGTGATAAAACTAAGATTGAACTTTTTTGGCCAGAATACCAAAATAGCAGACATGACGCTGCTCATCCACAAATACATCAACATACAGTACCTACAGTCAAGCATGCTGGTGGCAACATCATGAAAAGGGGCCGTTTTTCTTTATCTGGAACTGAGGCCTGAGTCACTAACGTGGACGTAACACCAGTCAATGTTCCCACAAAACATTCATGTTTCTGCTAGGAAGCTAAAACAAACAAAACAATTTTCATAAAAAAGGTGCCAGGTGTGTCAGTCAAGTTTGAATGTGATTGATTCATTGTGATAAAAAGGCATCTCGCTAGTTTTAAGAGTGTGCACACTTGTGCAACCATCATTTATTTACACTTCCCCTCAATAATAATAGTGGTAGAAAAATTACTTCTGACGCAGTTTTTACATCATGAAAAGCTACTGTTTGAATAAGGGTGTGTACTTCTGAGACTCACTGCCGCGACTTCACTTTGCTACTTGCAGGATTCAAAGGTATAAACAATGCGGGTGTTTAATGCGTGCTGGGAGCGGCGGGATTAAGTGGAAACAAAGCGAGATGAGGCGAACGGTCCTCTTGAGAGATGTGTCGCTAATCTCTCGCAAACGTCTGCCGCGCCAAGCAAGCGCGAGAGGACACGATGAGGAGATTTCAGGGTGAAGACCAAACAACAAGAAGCATCTGTTTTTGTTTTTGTCACGGATGAGAGAGGGGGGTGGGGGGGATAAAGATTCTGGGAGGTTGCAGTCCCATCTTTGTTGCGGCACAGGCTGCTGCTAAGCAACAAGCTCTCTGCCCGCACCCCCAACTGAAGCCTTGGCAGAGGTGCGTCGTACACACGTGCCACCTGTGCCAAGACATCCGTCAAGGGCGACGCCAAATTTCTGTTGTTTCGAAGCCCAACTGTTGCTTTTGTGACATGTGGACTCAAGTATTGGGACGCTTTCCACCTACGGAAAGTTAAAATTACCCAGATTGCCAAAATATAAAAAGAATGGGCTACAAACTGGGTTTCACAATATGGCTTCCAACCAGGCTTGGGGATTCAAGTTAGCATCTCCAGCCAGGGTTAGGGTTTGTAGTTAGGGTTTCAAGACATGGTAAGGGTTTCAAAAATGGATTCCAAAATAGGGTTTCTATAGCCAAGGTTTTGGTATCAACTTTGGCTTTCCGGACGAGGTCAAGGTTTGTCGTTTGGGTTTCAAATCATAGTTTAAAGCAAGAGCTAGGGTTTCAAAATAGGGTTTCTAATTAGGGTCCCCACCAAGGGCTTTAATTAGTGTTGCTCCGAGACCGTTTTATGGCCCCTGATACAGATTCCGATACCAAGCTTTGCAGTATCGGTTAATACCGATACCATACCGATACTTAAGTTTTTTGTTTTTTTTTCATCAACATAAAAAAGCTGTCCTGCCATTGGTTCAGAGCATTCAAGGGCCAATAGGATATCTTAGATTGGCATGCAGTGAACTTGTCACATATCACTGAATGTCGTGCACGAGCAAGACACAAGATGCTGTATCCAAAATCCTATATTAGCGTTGGAATTAATGGTATTGGCATGTTACTTGTGAGTACTCACCAGTACCGATAACACTGTTTTAATGCAGTATTGGTGCCTCTGCCGATACCGGTATCGGTATCGGAACAACAATAGTTTTAATTGGAAATCTCTATCCTCCTTTTTGTACTCCTGCTGTTATCTCACTATGGGCTATCATGCCAACTAGTATTAATTCACCATTTCTATTTGAAATTCAACCAGGACACGGTGGCAAATGTAGCACCTCCTAAACCCAAGATTGCTATTTTGCAGTATATTAGCATTTTTTATCTCAGTAGGTTGCTACATATTATCTTGCTATATATTAGCATGCTAGCTATTAGCATATTAGCATTCAACCCATCTCAGTAGGCTTTGACACCTTCAGCACTTCTCCACTGAGGTACAAAATGTTCACAAATCCATAGACTTCACACAGACCTGATCGTCGGGATTAGATCGGCTGATATTTTGCATTTTATGCTTAATTTGTGATCGGCCATAATGTCTTGAATATGCTGCAATGTTTCCCACATAAACATTTATCTGTAGTGGGTTGCCGCAAATGAATTTTGGCTACTACTAACATGTTTTGGCACTACTTGTCAATATGCAACTGTTGTAATAATTTTTATTGCTGCATGGAAAGCTGCTCTGCTGCTTGTGTGGCCCTTGTATGAGTCTGCTAATCAATACGAGGAACCGATTTCCTTTGTGGTATGATACTGCAAATACATTGCCACAAATGACTAAGTATCAACCATCTCCATGATTAAACATAATGGGCTCACATGGGTGGTTAGTATGCTATCAGTATCAGTTAGCATTGTGGGAATCCGGGGTTAGTCCAAGTTGGTATCGAGTTGTTTTTTTTCCCCGTACCTTTCTGAAGCTGAATGTTGAGCCTCCTTCCGACCTTCTTGTTATAGCCTGGCGTGGGGGTGGGTGTCAGCCCTCTCTGCGGCGAGTGAATCTGTCCGGTGGGAGGTTTGGCGGCGGAGACAGCCGGTGGGTGAACGGCAGACGGATAGCTGTCCGTCTGATCCAGATGCGGGTGAGCGGGCGCTTGCTTCTGGTAGCCGTGTCGGGACATCCTGCGAGGCGCGGGATCTGTGGCGATGGAGGTCGAGTCGGCGCTGAAACGGCCTGACGAGTAGGCGGGATTCCTCTCGACCTGGGACAGATGCTCGTAGTGGGCTTTCACAGAAGACGGCACCACGTGGAACATGATGACGGGAGAACGCATGGCCTGGCGGAACATGTTTTGTGCTCTGGCGGAAGAGAAAACGAGTAAAATCACTCGACCTTTCACACAACGTAAGGGAAAAAGGTTTGCAAGTAGTTAGTAAGTAGTTTGAAAGAACCATGTAGCTAGTATGTTGGTAGGTCAGCAGTTTGTCAGCCTGTAGGTGGTTAAGTAGCTTGAATATGTGTTAGAAGTTAGGCCAGTTCATTGGCAGAGGTGGGCATCATCATTGACTGGAATTGATGATTGATGGAAGTGCACACCTTTTGGCGTGTGCTTCAGCACTTTCAGCGAATGCTTGATAATGCGAAGCTTTGAAAAAATTCGCAGACTAAGCAGAGTGAAGCAGGATTACTTATGTTGATGGCGGTGAGTACACACGGTCCTTCTCAAACAAGCATTCACTGAAAGTGCCGAAGCACACGGCAAAAGGTGGGCACTTCCATCAATCATCAATTCCAGTCAATGACGATGCCCACCTCTGTTGATTGGTGGCACTAAGGTAGGCAAGAAGCGTGAAGGCTGTAGGTTGGTAGGTCGATGGGTGTAGGTTAGTACCATTAGTTTGGATTTGTTGGTAGTAGAGTCAATGGAATAATGACAAGTAGCTCGATAAGTAGCTTCAAAGTAAATATGTAGATAGTAGGTTGGTAGCTGAGCAAGGAAGTAGTTATTAGGATGCCCCAAATTTCCTGGCATCTAAGGCAGGATCAGAGGCAGAAAGAGTGGCGGTGTGAAAAATAAATAGCTGAAAGGCTCAATTCTCCCACTCTTCTGTACTAAAAAAGTAGTTGTCCCTGTCAACTATTTTCTACATCTGACATCCATCCGTCTTCGACCACCTGAACATTAGTGTGTTCATTATTACACTTTGGGCTTCATCTTATGACCCCCCTCGCCAGGACGGGCCTCCTGGCTGCTTTGTCAAAAATCCTCCCCTAAAGAGAGCCCTTAACTCCAGGCCCTTCGTCACTGTGAGCTCATACTGGATAGACCCCCAAAAGGAAGCTCATGCTGACAGCAGCAAATCCTCACTGGCACCATTTGCTGCACTCCATCACATGTTGCTTTGACTTGTCCGAGGACATTTAGCCAAGTGGCGAAAGCGTCAGAGGGCCTTTATTGTATTACAGCGGCAGGAAAATGTGTTGTGAAATTCCAGAAGCCCTTTTTCACACAATTCCCAGGGGAAGGATGAACTTGTAGATGAGGAGGCAGACGACAACAAAATGTAGCGTAGCTCCCGTAGAGACGTGATATGGATGCACCTGTGCCATCAAAGTCACACAACATGAACTGACAGGAGCCCCTTTCACAGTTTCACCCGTCATAAAAATAAGTATTCATATCTGATCTTATACTCACTTCTCCTGCACTATTTCTTTGTGAGCAACTGTCCCATAACTATTTTTTATAGTCCATTCCATGACGCAAATGCTGAAAGTCAGCACCCCTTCACCCTATCATGTTTCATGGCTCTGGTTTGTGGAATCTTGATGTTAAAAAGTCTGCTTTGGCTTTTACATTCTTACCTGTTTACTCACTGTCATCAGCCAATGTCTGTTTTTGTCTTTTCTCACTAACAATATAGGCTCATGTTTAGTAGACCGCAGTGAAGATTCACATCCTCAAAAAGCGCTCCTGCATATTCACGAGGCTTCAAGGATTATTTTCCCGACACGGCGTAAGCGCTGAAAGCGGAACCGTGTACAAATCTTGTCTCTTGGGCCGTGGAGATTCTATAAATCCATTACAAACCATATTCTCTGAATTATAGCTGTTTATATGGACGTATAAAAACAACAAACATGCACATTGCACACACTACATTATCGTCCACGCACGTAGCATGTGGGAATGTAAAAAGGCAGGTGGATTTAGGTAGACGGGGGAATGATGCAAGAAGCGGGATCAGTGGTAAAAGGATGGATTGGGCTCCTTTTCCTCAAGCTTTCTAAAAAGGCATCCAGGCTGAAAGGATTGCAGGGATCAAATCGTTGGAGAAGGTTAACTTAGCACAAGCCTGGGGCACCAGGCAAAAGTAGCAAAGAGGCAACAAAGTGGGACGAAGGAATGCGATCAAAAAGTCCCGTAGTGGGGCCTTGGGGAAGCAGTCTTACTGTTCAAAGCGGATATTCCGCAGGTCCCCGTTATTGATTCTGACGATGCAGTCGTTCTCCTGGAAGAGGGCCTGCTGCTGAGCCTTGCCGCCTCGTTCCAGACGCTTGACCAACAAGCCAAGAGTCCTGAAAAGGTCCAACAGGTTCAAGTCAACACAAGGGAAGATAGAAGATAATGTGCATGGCTGAGTTGGAGTTGAGATTGCTGTATGCTGGATGGTCAAAAAATTAGAAGTTGGTGGTATTTATAGTTAATTTTTAATATAAAATACAAAAAAATATATGTTAAAAAAATGGCTCCAAATGACGCATATCATATATGACGTTTTTGTTTTGTTTTTTGTCAATTGGACTACTAATGTAGCCTTTTTGAGACCATGAAATTTAAGGTATAGGTACCATTTTCACACATTCTGCTATGTTGCGATTGTAATGACCCCATCTAAACAAAACAAACTTTAAAAAAAATCTATTTATAGTGTCCTGTATTTGCCATTTTTTTGCTTTTAATTCTGTATTTTATTTCAACATTTTTTTTAATTAACACGTTTTTTTTTTTAATTAACATATCACTTTGACCCATGGACACTTTTGGCATTCCAAATAAACAAACGCAAAAGAAGGACTTCGCTTAGGGAAATACCAAAACTGGACTTCTTGGCAGAAACATGTCTCCAGACCCTTCTCACATCAAGGAGTATTTCTGATTTACCAGAACAATCTTTGCCTTTTTGATGGTTTCTACCTTAAAAGTGTATTTTTGGCAGGCGAGCTGAGATTTGTCATTCAAGCCGTGACAACTTGAAGCACCTGAGCCGCCATGCTTGTAATCCGCTGTGGCAAACTGGCTTAGGGCTAGAGGCTAGCTTCACCTGAGAAAGGCGCTCGACGGATTACACAGCCAAAAAGGAACTCGGGAAAAGATGTGGCAAGCCCAGCAGTCTTCTTGTCGACCTAGAATCATTTATTTATTTTTTTCTCCCCCTTTGAGTGCGTGCCACCTCTGTAAATTGAGTAGATTGTACAGTTTAACACTCGGCCCGGGTTCTAATTCAATAGGAATGAGAATGTGATTACGGCGAGGGTAGCAGAGTTCAGGGAGGTGGAAGAGTTCAGAAACATTCCCGCTGATTGGATTTGAGTGGGAACGCAATGTGATTTGCTGTGAGAAGGGCCTCCACTTCGCTTGATGAAAGTGTAATCTTGGAATAACGTCGGCCCACACATTTTCCCAATAAAGGCAAACGTGTGTCACAAGTATGCTTTTAGCATGATTGAGTCAGCCGCGAAGAAGGCGATAGCATCTCCACTCTATAAGTTCTCAGTCACGGATCTTGTTTCGGCTCCTCCGCCTCTTCGGGAATATTCAAAGCAGATGTGAAATTCCTCCTAATGCCTCCCCCGGCCAGCTTTGTTCCAGCTGTGCTCAACTTGTCCTTTGAATCCCGCGGAGAAGCCGTGTCGGGAGGCCCGCGGAAATATGACGGTCACCTGCAGGCGTCAAAGCGCTATGATGGATGGTGGCGAACCGGCAAATGGCTTCACGATGTGGGCGGGTGTTTACGCGTTGAGTGGCGGTGTGTGGACTATACATACAGCGGCACGTTCCAACTCATTTGTTATGCAAGCGCATGATTCCACTCAGTTTATAGTAAGAAAAAAATAAATTCCTGTTGTTTATACTGTGCATAATGGTTGGCAGTAGGGGTATAACAGTAGCCTTTATCTGCAGGTACGATTTTTTTAACTTTATTTAATCAAGGGACCACTCAGTGTGGTCGTGGGCCGCCAGCTGCCCGTCCATGGTGGATCTATTCTTGATTTATCATGGGTCAACCACAACTTGAAAACAACTTGGGTCCCCATAGGTTAAACATGTCATAGAAAGACTTCCAAAAGAAGCTATTTACCCCCTACACAAGATTATTTTTACCTTCGGTCCCTGCCACTGAAAGGCACCACATGGATTCCCAGCGGACCGCCATCATTTGTCACCTCCACCACTTTGATTAGGTCTCTGCGATCAGGTGGGGACGGAGTTGTGGATGAGGAAGAGAGTGGGAGGTTGTGGGGATGACATCATGTGGGAAAACAGAAAAAGGAGGAGGAAATGTGATGAAGGTACACATGAATCAAAACAAAAGAGTAAAAAATTAAATTAAAACATAGAAAGTAAAATGGTGTTTAAAATGCAACGAACACAAGCCAAACCCGATACTGTGAAGTAAATCAAGTGTGTGACAATAATGATGAGCAAGCGGAGCCCTTGGAAGCCATCCAAAGATTTCTTTTTAAATGAATTCTGGACTGGGTTCAACGCTTTTAGCTTTTGCTGGGCTTCTGCCAGTGCAAGTGTTAATTACAAAAGGCGAGTTTTTAAATTAGTGATTTCGGCAACACTTCACCCTCCAACTGCCTGTTAATGACGTGATGAACACTAGACTGGGGCGGCTGTGCCTCAGTGGGTAGAACGTGCCATCCAGTGAGCGATGGGTCGTTGGTTCGAATCCTGGCATTGACTCTCCGCTGTCAAAGCGTCCTACGGCAAGATACCCTAAATTGCATCCAAGTCGGAATTATAAATGAGAACCAGTTACCAATTCCATTACCTGGTTGAACAAAGAATCAATACAGTACAGTATACCTATGAACAAAATCTTGGGAATTTTTGGGACTTGGAATCAAAATTGGACTAGTCCTTTACTTATTCCCTGAATCTGATTGGTTCATCTCAATAAGAGATTTTATGCAAATATTTGCTTTTTTTTATTCCCTTTTCACTCCCTGGAAGTGTCCCGATACTTTTGTCCAAACACATTTACTTTCATCCACTTTTGTCCACAATCCACATTTTCTTCACTTTCCACTTCCTGCAGGTGTCACAATCGTTGTGTCTGGACTCCAAACATTTTTCACACGTCATTGAGGCCCAAGACTTTTGTCCAAAGTCCAAATTCTTCACGTCTTCACTTCCCGTATGTGTCCCAATAATTTTGCCCAAATACCCCATTGTCTTCACTTTTCAATTTATGAATGTATCACAACAATATATTTGTTTATAGTTCCTGTTGGCATCCCAATGCCAATGTGTGTCCAAACACTTTTACTTACAATTCCTGTACGTGTCTGAATATTTTTGCTCAAACTGCCCATTCTCATTCACGTTTCACTTCATCTAGATGTCTCAATGCTTTGACCAAGTTTCACATTTTCTTCATTTACATTTCCTTATAACTGACCAAATACTTCTGTTGTTTAATTTTCACTGTCTGTAATGTTGGTGTCCATTTCATCTACAGTATATACCCATTGCAGTATACGTGTAAAGCCGCCAAAATGGAGAAAAACAAGTGCTGACATTTGCAGCCGAGCGCTACAAAACATCATCCGGATGCCTCGCTGCTTTGAAACAATAACTGTGATTAGTTTGGGGGGGGTGTAAGCGGGCGCCTTGTTGACAAGCAGGAGGCGTCGGAAGAGCAATAATAATAACAGCAATAGCAATAGCATACCTGCATATCAAAGTGGAAGAAAGAAGACCATAACCAGACACGCTTGCTAATAACATTGGCAGCGGAGTGGAGGAGTGTGTGGGAGCTTCCGTGGCGCTTTGCTCCCACTCAAGAGTGACAGGCTTGAAAATGACTTTTGCTATATTGCGTCAGTTTCCGAGAGTTGTTTTGCTATTGTGCTCCAAATAAGATATTACACCACTCACAAAAACTTGGGGATGTTGGGCTTTGGGGCGAAATTGGATGAACCTAAAATGCATTATAACCTTACATAGTGGTGAACTCAATTTGACTTTCTCTAAACTTTTGAATGCACACGTCTAACTGTTCAAAGTTCCAGGTTTATATTTTATTCATTTTTTTTTTTTTTTTTTTTTTACACAACTTGCATTGCATTAAGTTCATCCCAAAATTTCACCCCAAAGCCTGATACATCTCCTTAACTTTGAGGGAGTACTAGTGTATACTTCTTCATTTTAGTATCAAGCAGTGAGTGTCCTTGGAAGAGGTTACGGTAAGTTGGAGACTCACTCAAGCGACCTGGCGGTAGCGGTGGCAGTGTGGTCCAAGCACGAGTCGGCTCGGCCCACCGGCTCGATCCGGCCGTTTTCTTGCTCTCTTGCCTCGTCCTCCTGTAACCAAACAGACAAAATGGTTGTTGGACAGAACAACTGCTTTTAACTCCTTCACTCCTGGCAGTTTTACTGGAGTTTGACCGATTTTGCAAGGCCCACAGACAACTGTGTTCTATTGCTATAAAAAACATGAAACCTACCAGAAGAAAGATTAGTCTCTTCTTTCATCAGGGGAAAAAAAAGTATGTTTCCATTTGTATCCATTTCAGTTGAGCAGCAATTAGCATTAGAATATAGATAAGTTTCATCATTATTCACAAATCTGCTTAGAATTGTGGTGAAACAACTTGTTTTCATCATGGTGCTGGTTGATCTAGGCTGCATCAAAGCCTTCTGTATGCTCTAGCATAAAAACAAACAAAAAAAGAACGTACACATACGTCTTTGGGACACATATATTTAAAATAGAAGGCATTTATACATTTTTGGGAGCAATTGCTTTTAATGTAAGCAAGTATCCCAATACTTTTGTCCGAAAAACACATTTTCTGCATGTATGCTTTTGTCCAAATACCAAATTGTCTCCGCTTTTCCATTTCCAAAACGTATAAATACATCTTTGGGACATTTAATGCATTTAAAATAGAATGTATTAATACACTTTTTGGAGCAATTGCTTTTAATGTAAGCAAGTATCCCAATACTTTTGTCCGAAAAACACATTTTCTGCATGTATGCTTTTGTCCAAATGCCAAATCATCTCCGCTTTTCTATTCCCTGTATGTCCAAAGGTTTAATATTTAAAATGTTATTTCATGTTTGCATAAAGCTTTTGACAAAAATGAACTCTTATCTGAAAACGAAAATGTTTTCCCATTTAAATTGTTTTTTAAAATTGTATTTCTGTTCAAGTTAATTCAAATTATCGTTGGGAAAAACATGTTTGGTTTTTGGAGAAATAAACCAAATCCTAATGGGGGAAGAAAAAGTGAAACTTATTTATTAAATTTTTTTTGGGGCCATCCTCACCTGGAACTACCGGAATTCCAGCAAGTTGTCACTAACTCGACAGCACCAGGAGGAAGAGATGGGAGGAGGTTTTCAACACCAATAAAAATTCATAGACTTCAATATTACATTGCTTTCTGCTCTGTGAATTAATTTTAACACACACGTGGACACACAAAAACAGACTAGGCAGCAGTAGCCGAGTGGTAAGCTAAAGAAGCGGTCATTATAAGTGGAGGACTGCACCAGACAGCGTAGGGCTCATCAGTATGAAAATGAGTCGTGTGCGGTTGCCATGACACTTTGGGACCGCCCGCAGGAGGCCGGCGTCGTCATTTCTTCCTAAAAGTCATTTCTCGCCTGTTCAGACCGCTGCTGATGGCACTCTACCACAAGACTCGCAGGGAGTGCGATAACAGGATCAGCGGAAATTCAACGCAATCTGTTCCCGGAGGATGTACAACCTTTCATTTTTGAAAGATTACACATTTTAACAGAAACTAATTTAAAAATATATATACTGGTATATATACACATACTACAGTTAGGTACTGTATAAATCAGAGTATAATAGGTACACACAGGTAGCTAGTACAGTTTTTTTTTCATCATGTATTGAGATACCAGTGAGCCGGCAAACGAGTTTTTCAATTATTTGGTTGTTTGCGATACACTACTTAATACCTTGTTTTATTTTTAGGTGCAGAGTAATCTTCATTTGGAAGTGGCATTAAACAACTTGAAGCTTTTCTTTTTGAAGAATTGTTCACTATGTGCGAAACTGCAGTTTATTGTGAAGTGAGTTCAATTTACAGCCATAATTTAGTGCTCATATCTTAAATTAGTGTTTTGGAAGTGAAGGCAAAAAAAAAAAAAATCAGCAACAGCTCAAAAAAATACAACTGCTATCTTAATGTTAACACATCATGAAATTTCAACACATCTTACATAGACAATATCAAAATACAGCCATTTTGTCTTTAACATTACAAAAAAAAACCACTAATATTGCAGATTATTGAGTCACTGAGTTGTAATTGTATTGCACAACCAATATTTATGTACAGCACTTTGTATACAGAAATGAAAGCGCTTTATAAATAAAGTTGAGTTGAGTTTTTATTTGTCTACATAACTTATACTGCCCCCAGTGGCCAAGAGGGCACACTATAAGGAGCATCACAATCAACTGAATTGCAGCATTAAATAATGGCACAAATGGTTTATTTATATTCCAATCAATTGTTATCATAATAAGTTTGTATAAAGTTCAATATAATAGACTGATCTTAATTTATTTCAATCAGGAATGATTATTTGAGATTTGAGTTATAAACGCGGTCACGGAAGAAAAACTCTCAAGGCACCACTGTAAAGGTTTTTATTATGAATTTAGTGCGCAATGAATAAGATCGCTTAGATATTGTAAAAGACCAATACAACATACAGGGACGACTCGGAAAAACATTTCTGGTACTAAAATCTGTCCAATTACTGCTTTTGTAGTCACCTTATGTTGGGCTTATGTGTATTTTCGTGTTTAATAACATTTTCATGACCATTAAATAAAAACTTGTCATTTTGTCTTTTGGGCTTCCATAGTATATTGTCATATGTTGTCGATTATTAAAATAAAATACTGTACTGATTATCGTGCAATCAGTGTAATTGCAGAAAATTGGTATTATTGGACAGTGGGTAACACTGTGGTTCCTCTCAAATAACATAAAAATGTAAACACCAAAAAACAGCTTTTTTCACTGAACGATTTCAAGTCAAAGCCTTTCAGTACTGAATATCTACTGAAGCCCATTTCATCAAAGGACATTTTACTTATGAATGCCGAAAGCTCCTAGTGTGATATTACTATTCATGAACATTTTAAAACAAAGAGAGAGAAAGCTCCTGGGACTATGAAAAAAAGACCCAGTTCATCAGGCCGGGGAGCAAGCGAGGTAGCGGGTGCACTATCTCCTAGAAAGAGCAAACAAGACGGGCTTTCATCACGGCACACTCCCGACATTTCACCGCCGCTCTTTTTCTTTCAATACGCGACATTGGCGAAGATCTGGCGGCATGCTGACAGTTGCACTTGGCAGTCAAAGTGCATAATACTCTTGGGTAGATGAGAAACAACACAAGGAAATAGAGGCCAACAAACAAAAGGGGGAGAGCGCACTTAGGCACAATTACAGTGACTTTACAACGATATATCACCAATGCAACACTTCCATGAATAAGATTTTTGGTCAGCCCAGACCCAGAATTATTCGCGTTTGTGGTAGTGCCGTCTGTAAACCAGATTTTCCGTCAGACTAGGGATTGGTACATTTTCACATTTGAACGCAAAGTTGTTTTTTTCGCCTACCATGTCACCTTTGGTGCGCCGTAAACACTTCCGGGTCATCTTCCATGTGAACAAAAGCGATGTGTAAACAAAGCAGTGGAAAAATACATGCTCCATCCTAGTCGCTTTGGGAAAGCTTTCCCTACTGTTTTGTTTCACGTTTACAAACGTTCCATCCTCGTCGCTTTTGTTCACATGGAAGATGACCCGGAAGTGTTTACGGCGCAGCTAAGGTGACATGGTAAGCGAAAAAAGCAACTTTGCGTTCCCTCGCAAAACAAAAAATAATGCGTTCTCTCGCAAAACATTGCGAGGGAACGCAATCTTTGCGTTTCCTCGCAATCTGCGTTTCCTCGCAATCTTTGCGAGGGAACGCAAAGATGTTTGTGAGGGAACGCAAAGTTGTTTGCGAGGAAACGCAAAGTTGTTGTTTTATTCTACCGTGTCACCTTAGGGGGTTCGTAGTAATGCTCGCTACATTTTGGCCACAATCTTTTGCTAATTTGAATATGGTCACCAGTAGTATATCCAAATTACCATGTCTATATACATTCACGTGGTGAAGCCGTGTGCCTTCCAGCATGATTCGATTTGGTGGGGGAAGACGTGCGCGAGAACGGCGCCGACACCTCCCTCTCAGACATGCACTGCTTGCAGGGAATCGGGGACATTGTCAGCCTGCACCCGGTGCGGAGGCTGTCATACTTCTGAAACTGTATTTCTTTGGCTTGGTGTCGCAAAAATCTTGCTCGTTTCCAAAACCCGGAAATCTATTTTAGCGTGTGAAGTCCTGCATCAACTCTTCTACTCCCGTACAGTCACAACTTTGAAAAACGTGCTTCAGAACCGAAACATGGCACCGTTTGATTATACATGAATCGGTGCTCAGAAGTACCGACCCTAAATCGGTCCATACCACAAAAAGTAGCGTCTTTGGTACTTATCCCTACGTCACGCGGACCTGATAAAGACTTAAAACAGAACTGAAATTTTACCCCTTGTCTCACTCACTGCTATGGACGTTTATATTCATCAGATCGAATCCACCCATTTAAAGGACAATTCAACCCAAGATTCCTGTTATATTGTAAATGTAGATATATTCTCAATCTGATGCTGCTTACTTAACTCTGTTTCAGTATTTATATGAAAAAAAAATGCTTAAAACACAGCATTTATTCACCTATGGGGCCGCAGGATTTATATCATTACGTGTTCCAAATCATTTGAATGTGACGTCTATCAACTATAACTGTTTAATGTATTTACTGACAAAGACTGTCACCAAGTGCTGGCATGAGCAGCTAGTGCTAACAACGGCTAGCTGGCTTGACCATACGTCCAGTGCACTTGGTATGGGAGCGTGACCACTCAGATACCAACGGCAAGCTTCCAATTTCCGATAGGCCCCCAAAAGTTGGTAGGCAGAATAATAGGTGGAAATTAATTCCCACAATACTCAAGTGTGTGTGTCTATGTGTGTGTTCTTTTTTTCAGAGGGTTATCTTGCCTTAGGTTTGGAAGGTTATACGGCCGTCAGTAATTGTTTGGGTCCATGGTAGAACCATCCACTGACCTTATTTTGCTTAGCCACGAACCTGGAAAAACTACAAAGTACCGTAGCTATTCAAAAAGTCGGATTCAATGCCATTATCTAGTGCTCTTAGGTAAGGTCCTTCACTTTGGGTTTGAAAGGAGCACTGTCGATATACCTACTGATGTGGGGAAAAATTTTAAATGGCCAAAAACCTAAGAAAATATTGGGATTACATTTTCCGGGTGCTGTGCAGTAGCACACTTTTGCTGGAAAGGTTTTAGCCCCATCCAGATTTCTTCATAGAGTCATGGTGGCAATGTCCTTAAACCCTGGGAAAGGTTAGCATTTAATGTCAATTTGTGTGCTCTGCAATCATTTCTTGTGATAAAATTGGGCTTTAAAAACCCAGATAAATATTAGCAATAACTGGATGTGATGGTGGTTTGATTGACAGCTGACCCGTGTGCAAGGTGGCCGCATTTGACCGACCGCAACGTAGAGCCTTCTCTGTTTCCCGTTGCTTGGAGGTGGGCTCTGGCCGAGCAGACGTGAATAATTCATGGCAGCGTTTGGAGGAAGCGGGCAGGTATAAGGAGCATTTTCTACCCCCCCCCCCTCCCCACAATAAGTCATTGTTTGTTTCCTACGCGGGAAAGGAGAGGCGGTCAGGCAGGCGGGCGGCACTGTGGCCCCGAGGCTCATTAAAGATTAATACCAGAATCCATTGAGGTCTGTCCTCCCTATCTTTCGCACTAAATAAAGTGCCCCGACTGTGTATGTGTGCGCGCGCGCGCGTGTTTGTGAGTGTGTGCATCTGAGAATGATGTTGCACTTTAATGAAGTGCAGCCCAGGCGCAGTTCCTGGCACTTTGACCGCACTGACACGTATAAATGGATGTGGATGCATGCGGTGGCATGCACTGCTATAAACTTTAAGCCTCCCGCACACACGCACATGTACACAGACACACTGAAGTAAGTAGGTCACGTGGTTATTTGTTTGGTTGGTGGGTCAGTTCGCCAGTCATTTAGCTGGCTGGATGGCGTCAGTTGATTGTATAACATCTGAGGCGTTTTAACTAGAGATTCCCCTGTGTTCCACAATGAATCCAGTTTAAGTTAATTAGTTAGTTCAACAATGAGATTGTCATTTTGTTAGTTGTATAACTTCAGCATTTTATCCTAAGAAGTTGTGCTGTGTTTCACTAATTTAGCTCAAGTCCTGCCTTTTGAATTAGTTAACTAAGTAAGCAGTTTGTTATTTCGTTACTTGTGCAACTTCAGAGTCGTTTTACCTTCCGACGTTCCACTTCATGATTAATGTAGGATTAATGTAGGACAAGAGTTTCTTCAGCAGCAAAACTCAGCGATTCCACTGTGTTTCACAATTAATGTAGCTCAAGAGTTAGCTAACGAGCAAGTTAGTTAGCTAAGCTAACTAGCTAAATAATTCATTAATTTGATTTGTTCAATGTTGGGGGACTTTTAATTTCAGAAGCTCCACCCACCGTGTTTCATAGTTAATGGAGCTCAAAAGTTTTTTTTGTTTTGTTTTGTTTTGTTATTTTGAGAAAAATAAGCAATGTTGCAATGATGCAGTGAGGCTCGCCCTACTGATATCTGTCTTTTTGACTACCGTTTTGGTCAAATGTGCGACTTCTTGATGAAGCTGAACAGTTCGTCAAGGTTTAATCTGTTAAATTTGGGGTACAAAAGCTAATTAAAAGTTTTGGAAGAAGAAACTTTGGCATTGTGAGATGGCGTTGAAATAACAAGCACGCCACCATTTGTCACATGTGACTCTTAAATGTTTTCAATTATGCACACGCAAACACACGCCTGCACACACACATCAATTCTCATTGCCATGAAGACACTTAAGTAATGAGAGGCAGACGGGCTGGCGTTCATGGTCAATAAGTCACATTGACAGTTTGTCACGCTGCCACCGTGTTGCTGTTTCTAAAGATTATTTCACATCTACTTCGTGACGACATCCATCATCCGGCCCTGCTCTTATATCCGCCAATAGCGTAAAAGACGACTACTTGACAGCAAAGTGACATCACCTTCATCAATAATCTAATCCCATTAAAAGTTTCCTGCAGCTCCTAACTCACGAAGAATCATTCTCACAATCGACACCAAATGAAGGAATTTCACGAACAACAAGAAACCGTTAAGGATATTTTGGCTTTCAGCACATCGCTTTCACAGAAATATTACAGAAGCAGAAGTGTTTTCGACTGGCAGAAAGATTTACACCACCAAGATGCACTAGAAGTTGATTGTTGATTGACTTGATTGTTTTACATGACTCATCCAACTGCCATTGACATATCTAGTCAACTTGAATCTAACAGTTCACTGCCACAGACGTACGTTTTTACGTTTGTTTTTTTTCTGTAGGATGAAAACGCAACTGGACTGGGAAATTTCAGTTTGGGAAACAATGGAATGACAAACAAATCCCTGGAGGTGGCGGTGTTGCACCCCTTTGGATTTGAGCTGCCCGGCTTTTGAGTAGAATATAAACCTTAGGTGGTGAATCTCGGCTTGTCATATTGAATATGAGGGAGCGAAAATGCTAACAGGTTGGACGTCAGACAACAACCTGATACTCAATAGAGTAGGTACTGTATATGTATACGTATAATATAAACAGTATAGTAAATATCACAGTTGTTAGCTAGTAGTAAATTACTACCCAGATAGCAAAATGTGGTTGAATCAACGTTGAAATATAGTTCGGCTTAAGTGTTGAATCTACGTTGAGATCTAACGTTTAAATTATACAGAAAGCGCAAGGTTGATAAAATGTTGAGTCAACGTTTGCTTTCCAACCATATATCACTCAATATCAATGTCGTTTCAACCATAATCTAAATGAGAATCTACATGCATCTTTGGTTGATTTTACATTGAATTCTAACGTTTAAATTAAACAGAAAGCGCAGGGTTGATAAAATGTTGAGTCAACGTTTGCTTTTCAACCATAAATCACACAATATCAATGTCGTTTCAACCATCATCTAAATCAGAATCTACATGTGTCTTTGGTTGATTTTACATTGAATTCTAACATTTAAATTATACAGAAAGTGCAAGGTTGATAAAATGTTGAGTCAACGTTTGCTTTGTAACCATATATCACACAATATCAATGTCGTTTCAACTATCATCTAAATCAGAACCTACATGCATTTTTATAGTGAATTAATGTGAGGAATAAATGTTTTAAGTTAATCATCATTTACATTGGAATTTACATCTAAATGTACATTATTATTATTACTATTATCATGCACATTAATATAGAACTACTTTTTTAAACTAACAAAAAATATTGGGTTAGTCCACTAGAAAAAAAAAAGTTACCGTATGTTTTTCACCTAGTGTTTCTGCAGATGTCTTACAACTTACTTGGATGTATTATTAGCTTGTTGATTTCCTTAACCATACTTCCCCATATGTATGAAAATCTTAGGACAGAAAATATGTTTAATATTCAAACATTTATTAGAAATCAAAACACAGTACTTTGTAACTGAATTCTGGGGAGAATGGAGGCAAAGAAAATAACACCCGTTTGGTTTCTGCCTCAAATAATGTTTGTTTTTATTGTATTATTCTTTTTCTTGACAAAGGAATGAAATAAACATGAAATGAACTGTAGGAACATCAGTGTATAAAGCGGTAACCATTTCACTTTGACTGTACGTCAGTCCATAAAAAGACACACTAAATTTTGACTTGCGTTCGCAGTTGCGTCCAAGGCACTAGCATTGCTTGGGATGCCACCGTTACGCCCATGAGCAAAACGCAGCCAATGCTTGACAGTAACACCAAAGTCCTGCTGAGTCAGTGTACGGTCAAGCTGTCGAGCAGCAACTGAAAGACAAGATTACAAAAGAGAAGAGAGTTAGTATCCAATACAATTTATTGTTTTAGAAAAAAAGCTGTTCTGTTGTTACAGTAACTATCAGTAAGTATTAAGTAACACTTTTTTGTTGAATTTGACAATGTTGGTAAATACATGCGATGTCAATATAAAAACCACTGTAGATTTATTTTAGTTAATTAGGACAATTACAGAATGTTGAATGTGCAATGTAACTAGCTACTAGCATGAAAGTGTGTCGTGTATAGTTAGGTACATTGTTTATTTTATTTTCTAGTTTTACTACGACTTAAAGAGGGTAATGGTCAGAGGCCATTGTTCAAATTAATAGCACAAAAGGAAAATGAAGTCTGGTTATTTGGAACATCGTTAACTCGCTGTCTAGCTGGTGAAATTTAGAAGCTTCGGAGCGAGGACAGCATAAAGATGAAAAGGTAAGGGGAGTAGCGGTGAAGAAAAAAAAAATACTGATTTTTACTGAGCTAAAGAAAATAATGTTGACATAATTTATTAGAAATGATTGACTTGTTTTGATAGCCACTGCTGTTGCAGGCAAACCTCGTGTTCCAATAAAATATTTTGCAAATATATCGAGTTGCGTATGCCTAAGCCAGGTCATGCTGCACCTCCACAAATAATGGTGCGACTAAATCCTGTGCTGTGCGAGCAACCAAAAATGTTACTCGCACCAGTGCTAGTAGTGGAAAAGTTAGTGTAGAGCCCTGGCCTGATGGAGTCCATCTTGACTGCAATATATTAATGAAAAGACAAAGATACATATACTAATTGCTGTTTTTGTGAAGTATCAATGATGTTTTTTTTTTTTTTTCATTGATTTCGGAATTGACCATTCTCTAATTAATAGATAAATAATGTCTATGTGGAGCCGCACTTTTAAAATGTGTCTTTTCTTAGTGTTTTTTTTTTTTAAAAGCTTTTTCTGGGAATTTTCAGTCATTCAAAAATATTTTTGGACAATTCAAAACAATTTTTCAGTTATACAAAAATGTTTTCGGAGAGTCAAACCCTTATTACGAGGTTTCCGGTATTGGAAGGATTCTGACTCCATACCCCAGGTGGAGTGATTTTACACAACAAAAGAAAGCAGCTCAGAACATTCTGCTCAAAAACAACTCTGTGTTGTAATAAGTAGTTTACATAGGCGATAACTCACCAAACATACAGTCTTGCATCACTGTCTCCTTGAATGCCTTCTTGCCAATGCAACACTTGTCTTGCTTCCCTGCCCAGTTGTATTCATTTAACAGCCCAGGGCATTTGTCATCACAGTTGCCATCATCCGTCTGATTAGGTTGTCCGAATTGGTGCCTTCAACGACAGCCAGGTGAATAATCTATGAGAGACGACATTATTATTATTATTAATTTAATTTTTGCACTCAACTTTTGTTGATAGAATTCTCCCGATGCCTGAAGATTTTACTTTTAAGTAAATTACATAACCTTTACTAAATTTTGCAATATTCATTAGAGGTGTGCAAAATTTCCGATTCTTAGATTATTCACGATTCGGCCGTGGAACAATCGAGAACGATTCACAAACGTCCAAATTCCGATTATATAAATATGCCAAGGGAAGCGAAACGAGCGAAAAGTATGCGGAACTGAAACGCAGTAGCGCGCGCGGTCTTCGGGACGCTTTTTGGGACGGACCGAGAGTACACATCCACAACTCACGCCTCGAGATTCAAAACAACAACAAGCATGGCTGAGCTGACCAACCCACCTCTTCATGACATCAGACCTGCTCCGAAAAGGCAAACAACTTCAGGCGGAAGTATCAGCTAGCTGGCTGCAGTGCGTCGGTTAGCGTTCTACAGGGCGCCGCGCAGTGATACGAACGAACGAACAGAAAAGTAGTGGCTGGCGGTAATGGCGTCTGACTTTATTCAGAAAAGAGTATTGTGGTGGAAATGTATCACGCTTTTGAAAACAAATAGTTTTTAGAAGAAAAACGCTTTATTTCCGAGACCCCAGCCAGCTTGCTGGACTATTTTCTTTTTTTATTTTCTTCTCGTCCAACGTCGAACCAGAACGCGTGTCACCGAACGCTGTCAGAAAGAAGTCAGTGCTGATCGCACACACGGGAGGTGAGGATCAAATTGAGATTCATGTTAAAAAAGCCGAACGATCCCATGAATGTTTACACGTTCATGTTTACACAAGTTAAAAAGCAGAAAAGCACTTGAGTTTTTTTTTTTTTTTTTTGTACCTCTGAGAAACTTTAATGTTTACATGTTCATCTTTACACAACTTAAAAAGCAGGAAAGCACTTTTTTTTTTTTAGGCATTTGTATTGAAGTAGTAGTTAACATTGTCTTTCATTTATACCTCAATGCACTTTTGAGTGGATAAAAATAATATATTTTTGCTCAATGCTATGTTTTATTCTGTTGAAGACTGAATATACTTAAAAGCTGTTGTTACAGAATGAGGACTTGAGTATTTTATTTACTGTTTTGAACTGTTAACTTGATACTGAAATAGTAGTTTATGTAGGCCTGAGAGGACTTTTGTACTATTTTTGTAACTAATGTACGAAACATTAAAAGCACCAAAATACATTGGGTTTTTTCTGCTGCCTGGGGGGGAAATCAATAATCGTTTTATAATCGAATCGTAGCCTCTGAATCGTAATCGCAATCGAATCGTGAGGTGCCCCAAGATTCCCACCTCTAATATTCATATACATCACCCCCTCTCCACCCCCCAGATGACTAACTAAATAACTAAATGACTAAAACTGAAAATAAAAATAATACATTTGCATTTCATTTTTGAATTGTATATTTTTCATCCGTTTTTACTTTCACTTTTAGTAATTTATTTATTTATTTATTTAGTCATTTATTTATTTTGAATTTTGGCAGTTTTGGTCCTCCATAATTATGCCTTACAAATTGGTAAAAAAAATAAAAATAAAATAAAAAAAGTGTGCTAAGATTTATGATGATTTGGTTCTACAACAGTGACCTTTGAAAAACTTACCAACTACGAATACAGTATTTCCCTTTCTTCCGGTTGGTCCCCAAGCACCGCAAAAAGGGTTGCCTGAAACAAACAGAAGACCCTGTTCAACATTTTTTTTCACAATGTGATTGTGTTCTTTCATAATCATAGTAGTTATTATTACTCACAACTTAAATTAACAATGGGTCTAGGTACCTGTTGTAGAGCTGTAATTGTGTTTGTAGTCTTGAAAAAGTGAGTTGTGCACCTAAACAATATCAACAACACAGCATGTAAGTTTCAAACTTACTGTACAAGTCAGCAATGTGTTACCGCAATAATATCATCACAATCATGTAGTACAGTGCGCAGAATCATTTACCTGTCTTGCGCTACTCCTCAGAATGGATTTTGTGGACAGAACATTTTGAAGAAACACTCAGAGCCTGAAACCTGAGCACAACCGATATTCTATTAATTATTATGTTATCTTATATTATGAATTCTGAAAACATACCAACATTACCTTAAAAAAATTTGCACTTTGCCCTCTTCCTCCTTATAGGTAAGACAGACCTCTGCATGTTCTCCTTCCTCATTAAACCTGTGCCAAGTTATATTCTCTGTCACTAATTTCAACATTTGGATGTGGTGAAAGGTAGTTCACCTAAGCTTTCTTCAGATTCTTAGAAATGAATATTTTGAGTGTTTGTTCACTTGTTTACTTACCAAAGAGGTTCACCAAGCTCTGGCCAAGGTACAACATGCCTTCTTAGTTTGAATAAGTAGTAAATTACTAATTAGCCATCTGGTTTCGAAGACGCTGGCACCACCTGTACGCCATGTGACTCGTCAAAACAGCACAAGTAACCTGTACATCAACAGACAACAAATGATATTAAAAGCAACAAAGTACAACATTTACACCTTTGTTTTATTACAGTGTGAAAAAAATATGTTCATTATAGGCTCAATAATTAGTAATTACTAAAAAATACTTTTACTTCCCTCAACAAATAAATATCCTGAAGCATGATTCGACTAGATTTCGTGATGAATTAAGTTATATACAGAAGTTAAACAAATTACAGATAAACCTTACATTACTATACAAGTGGACTTAATTTACTTTAAAAACTAAACCTAATAGAAAACGCTATTCAATGTTCTATCTTCAACTGTTAAACCAGCCTGTTAAAAACGACTGAAAAAAAGATACATTCTTCATGTAAACGCTCCTGTAGCGCTTCAGTGTAGTTCGTTAGCTTACTAGCATATCAGCAACATAGCACACAGATAGGCTTGTAGTAACTCTCATTGTTAAGAGGCCGTCGGAATTAGCAACTTAGCTTCAACGTTTAGGATCATTCGAAACAATTTCTTCACTAAAACCACCTCTAAAGACCAATATGCTTAGCGACCCAACTGACAATGGACATGGTGATACATATTTGTTTTATTTAATGTAACTTTTACCGACCTGAAACACAGAACGTCGACGTTTGGATTCCCGCTCTTAGCACGGCTGTCGGCAATTTGAAATTCTTCTTCTTCTACGCTGTGTATGACTGTGTGTGTCAGTCTGGTTAGTAGCATGTCCCGCCATCTAGTGGCGTACTGTGGAACAGCGATCCAATAACGTTAGAAAGTACAGTAGATATTTAAATCAACTCGATGAAATTAAAATTGTATGAGATATATAATAGATTTTTAAAACATAACCTGGGAAATGTGTGTAACGCATAAGTCATTCCTCTTTTGTATTTTTTTAATATAATATTATGCACACAATGTACATATCACACAGCACTATAAAAAATACATAATTCAAGCTCTGCATATTTTACAATACAAGCTGAATATTATCCCAGAACAATGTAATATTTGGTGCTAGTGATAATTTGGTACCTTTTTATATGATTATACTCGCAGAGTTGCGTCTCAATAAAATAGCTTCATTACAATATTGCCCCCTAAAAGCTTTACCTCTGAATCAGATTTCCACTAAATGTAAATAATTATCTCTTTCATATGAATATTCATAGTTGTTTTTATTTTAGAATTGTTAGACTTAAAGTTTATGCGTTGCAGGTTGAAACAAAACTGGTCAGATAAAATGAGATTTTCTCTGATCAGCCAGTGAGTGCACCTAACTAAATATTATGGCATTGAAACTATTAACGGGAAAATTTAGATAACCACACACGCACGCACGCACACACCAATGTCTGTGAAGTCAATTCAGTAGTTGTGTCAATATGAAGCCATAAAATATCAAATGTAAAACATAGGAAAATTAAATACTTACCCTTGAATCGCTACAAAGAAATGGTGAACGCACGTTCGAAGAACTTCTCTCTGGAAGCTTCATGAAAGTTCGTTCACAGAATTCACACACAAACTTTGATTGTTTGACCAGAAACATATTGAAATGTCTGTGTGATGATGTATTAAAATTCTTCTTAACATCTGTTATGCAAATAAGTATGTGTAAAAAAATGTGTGTAGAAAAAATAAATAAATCTGAAACTGCATTTAAGAGTGGGACAAGACTGGCTATACATATGTGGCCCAGAGTTGTAAATTGATAGCTGGGCCAGATGCGTCACACAGCAACTGGCCCACATCCTGTTTGCCAGAGTCAAGCCAGTGCCACCTTTGCTGCTCCTGGGCCATGTTCGGCCCACATGCCTTATGCCAGTGTTGACTGAATGCCACCTGTGCCGGACTTATGCCGGATGTGGGCACATATTTTTGATGACTGGGCTGAAATGCACAAACTAGAAACTCTAACGTGTACAGTTTATTTGGTGGAAATGCCAGGTGTTTCGAGTACATTCAAATAATTTACAAGTTTTGCAAATACAGTGTTCCCTCGTTTTCCGCTGGGGTTAGGTACCAAAAAATACCCGCAATAAATGAAATCCGCAAAGTAGTTAGCTTTATGTTTTATATTTATTATAAATGTTTAAAGACTCTAACACCCCCCACCCACCAACCTGTCCCCAAAATACTTCCCCTCCCCCTCTCCTAGTCAATTTCTCAGCTGAAGGGAAAAAAAAACAAGAAGGGCAAACATAGATTCAACGTTAATTAAACATTGACCTTTCAAACGTTTTAATTCAACCAAAATACAACGTTGATTCAATGTTATCTTTTAAACACAAACTTCAATGTTAACATAATGCTGTTGAATCAATGTTGATTGACCAATCAATCTTCAACCGTAACCAAAAATCATCCATTTTAACCCTAATTCAACGTTGAATAAACATCTTTTGCTATCTGGGTAGTGTGTTGCGATCATGAGAAAAGATTACACAGTTAATGGAGTGAATAACGAATGTCATGCCTGTTGCCCCATGGGAGGAGGGCAGAAGATTTTCGCCTTGTTGCCTTGCTTCCATAGGAAATGACTTGAGAGGAAGCCTCCTCCTATGTGTTGAGCTAATTAGTTGTATATCTGTAAATAAATGACTATTTTGATATTGAAAGGCCTTTCTCAGTCTTGCTTTTATTGTTTTATAGTTTGAGGGTTAACAGTGGGTTAGACTAAGTTGCGGCAGTGAAAAAATGTGAAGAAAATGCAATTCACCTTTGGATTATGCGTCCTAAATATGTTTTGATTCCACGCTCGCTCATACAGGTAAATGATGAACCCTAAAACAGGCTTTATATTATTTCCTGTTTTTGACATCTAAAAGAAAAAAAAAAAAAAAGAGACAAGCCAAGGTTCCACTGTAAATGTTTTCATTTTGTCAACACTGAGCAGTGAGTTGAGGAGTATTCACTTTTAAATTGTGTGTGGTACAACTGCAAATGTCAGTGCGAGTTAGCCTACTAGTTAGCTAGAAGCCGAAGCATGAATTGACGGCCCTGCAGGACGGGCACGTTGCACAACGTTCAAACACAATTCCAAGAAAACGTCAGAAATCTGCCAGATTTCCCTCACTTAGGCAGTTCGAGTTGACTCGTTACCACGGTAACTTGGAAGCAGAGGTGCTACCATGTGCGGGAGTACGTCCCCCTTGTGTGCCCCTCAACGGGTTGTCGGGTCTGTCGCGATCAGCCGGGGGTTCGGGCTGACGCAGACGGACCCAGCTCGACTCTTCAAAACTTGTCAGATGCGACACAGGTGGCGTTCGTAGGGAAACGATCCAGGAAAAAGGGTAAATGTGGAAATTTCAGTTCCCATATGGGGGCCATATGGACACGGATCAATGTCGACGACAGCGGATCAAGCCAGCAGACGTTAAGTCAACAGAGGAACATTTTCTTCAGATTGACATTATTTGACAGCAATCGATGGATCCAGTTACGTTGATTACAGTTAATTTAATTTGACCGGAGGCTAGTGTTCTTGCTGTTACAGTGAGCAAATGATTCCTCAAAGTTGGAAGACTTGGGAATTTTGGCAGGTAGTGCAAAATGATCGTTGGCTGGAATACCAGTTAGCCAGAAGATGGACTCCGTGCAACACAGAAGCAGTTTTCAGAAGACTAATTCCTCAAAATTAGTCAGTGATCAAGAATTTTGGCATAGAGTCCAAATGGTCCAAGAGTGGAATATCAATCTGGACTCCATGCATAGCAGGTGAGAAGAAGTCGCCCTGTCGGATACTTTAGGGGCAACCATTTAGGTGCAGTCTGGTGTCCTGGAACCCGTCAGAATTTCGGCCCATATGAACTTATTGATGGATATTTCTAACTGAAATCAGACAAGGGGTTCCCCCGAATAGCAGCTGAAATCAAATGGTCAAGGAGATATGATACATTTTTTGTCTGACACAAAATAGAACTTGTTAAGCGGGTTTCAAAGATTTTGGTTTGTTGCAATACGGTTAAAGTGCCCTCCCTACCAGACTTGGAATTTTGGCAGACTGCCATTTTGGCAAATCTTGTCATTGCTAAATGACTAATTACAAATTAGAAAGTCACAGCAGAAATTTTGGCATTTAGACCACATTGTCCTGGACGGAAGACGCTGCCAGACACTGTATTTAGACGATTAAATATGCAAGACACTGCTTTTGTTTTAACATTAATTTTTCCACACGTGGCTGAAGGAATAATGCATCTACTCTAACTTTTCTTTGATTTGTATTTACTTTTACAGTACAGAATATGCAACATTGCAAATGCATTTGCATGTGTGGAAATAAAAGCTATTATGAGTAATATGTGCTTTAATACCTTTTTAAAACCACCACTCCAACAAACGCATTCTTTGAAATCCTAACAGGTGGATTATGACTTCTTTTTTTTTTCCCCTTCTTTTTTTTTAATGGCTGCCATCTGCTGTTGAGTGGCTCAGGTGTGTTTCAGATCTAATTAGATTTGAATTACAGTTAATGTGTGTGTTGTTTGCACCCTAAGGTGTTGGTGGTGGTCCTGAGGGGGAAAAGTAGAACGTGCTCCCTCAAGACGAGCGAGACTTTGATCTACTTGCGTCTGAGGTGTGTCGAGACCCTCGCAGCTGGAAAGAGGCGAGTCTCCCAGCGCTCCATCACATCAAAACCACAAGATCAAAGATGACGAATAGAGAACAGGAGAGCGCTCGTTAACGTCTGTCCGTGGTGAAGAATCCTTGTGAAAATGACTGAACATTAGAGCAGAACTATCAGAAGCGTCGTGGGATAAACGGTTCAAACATCATGGTATTCAAGCTTATGATGCTTCGTAAAATCTAGTTTAATTGTCAAAAACAATCTGGAATCCAATCAAAAGTCACTTTTTTGTGCTTGTCTATTTTTGTGTGTCAATAAAGTACATAAAAGTAAGACAACAAAGAAAATGTAATTGATGGCCTGGCCAAAGAATTAAACAATTAGATGTTAAACTTGATGAAGCATATAGTAAATAGGGGACAGTCTGAGAGAAAAAAAAAACAAAACAAAACTTGTTTTACGGTTTTTACGGTTATTCTTGTAGACTTAAAAAATAATAATAATAATAAATCCCATCAGCATTCTTTGAAAATGTTAATAACAATAAATAACTGAAATATATTTAAAAAAAAAAGTTGCTGCCTTTTAACTCATTCACTGTCAGCCATTTTAGAAAATTTCAAAATTTTCAATACCCCCGCCATACTATGTTCAATAATTATATATAAACCGAATCTACCAAATGACAGAATAGACTCCCTACTTTTTCCCTCGTCCCGTTCTTTTATATTTGGCAGTAGAAAAATGTAGGTTTGCCAAAATACAGCCATTTCTCCCATGGACTCTGAAACTGTGTTTATTCCGTATAAAATGGGGCAATGATGTCATCTACCGGTGGTTGGGCATCAGTAAAGTTGTTTCCAAGTTTGATATTTACAGTGGAGCATAATCAGAGCATAATCAGATTCTCCTCCATTATCCTCGCTCTAAAAAATATGTCATTGACAGTATACTTGTCAAAGGCAGTGAATGAGTTAAAACAAATACAGCAGATTAGACAGACGGCTCGTAGGCTCTTAAAATAGGGCCTTGGCACTATGTAAAACAAGTGCGCATTATGTACCCTCTTTTTCTTTCATCAAAAAAAAAAGTCATCTTTTTCTTTCATCTTTCAATTTCTTTTAATTTCAACCATACTTACAGGTGAAATGTCCACCCATAGCCTTTAAACTGGCGATTTGTGCAGTTTACCACTACACATGTAGGCATCCATCCATCCATTTTCTTGACTGCTCACTCCTACTCCTCACAACAGTCGCGGGGGGTGCTGGAGTCTATCCCAGCTGGCTTCGGGCAGTAGGCGGGGTACACCCTGAACTGGTTGCCAGCCAATCGCAGAGCACACAGAGACGAACATCCATCCACACTCACAAGCACACCTAGGGACAATTCAGAGCGCCCAATTAACCTGCCATGCATGTTTTTGGAATGTGGGAGGAGACTGGAGTACCCTGAGAAGACATGCAAACTCCACCCAGGATGGCCGGAGCCTGGACTCGATCTTGCATCCTCAGTACTGGGAGGCAGACGTGCTCACGGCTCCTGCACCGTGCCGCCCACATGTAGGCATTTTACAGCGAAGTGCGTAGGCCGAAATACGTTTCTTGGGAGTCCCAATTTAATATTTTATATTTTTATTATATATAAGTATTATTATTAGTAAGACGGCTTGGTGAAGAAATGCTGCCACCTCAAGAAAATATGGTGAAAAAAGTGCATGTCCACTTTAAAAGTTCTAGCTCTGCGTCGGATTAATTCCATTACGGCTACAGGGAAAATGAATGTGAAATGAAACAAATGCGATTATATTCTACTTGCAGTGCAGTTTATTTGTTTAGAAGATGCAATCTCCATCCGGCCCGTGGCTTCCCGGCAACGTGAATAATTGCAAAAGCGCAAACAAATACGGAACGACTGGGTCGTCTGGCAGCGAGACGCAAACATGCCGGGAGGAGTCACGCGCACGGCATTGAACTCAACATGGCTGCCGCGCACTTGCATCACCTTCACAATTCTGCCCACAAAACAACACAAAACACACAACTCATCTGAAGAAACTTTCATTGAAACTGTGCTCACCTAACACACAAACACTTGAGTCACATCAAAGCTACACAGCAGCACCTACTGGTCATACACTTTCACAGATGTTTGCGAGTATGTAATACAATCAATTCGCACAGCCACGTAGACACAAGGAGGGATTGAGGAAACACACACTCAATATCACAAAATCACTGCTGGCAATGTGTGTGCATCAAAGATCCACAGCAGCACCTGCTGGTCTCAATCACACACTCACACTAACTCATACACGTGCTTACAGTTTTACACACCTGCACTGCGATGCTCATATACATGTATAAAATCAATTCCTTCACCCACACGCACGCAAAAGTTGAACATGCCGTGGATGTGATTTATGAGCATTCTGCTTGCTAAAGATGCACCTGAGGGACACGCGCACACCACAATCATAACAAGCCTCCGAGTGTGTGTCTGTGTGTTAAAATGACACGCTGAGGGCCGACTGCACACACGCACACACCAACGTACGCACGCAGACATGTCTCTGGAGCTTTTGGTTGTGTGCGAACATGCACATTTATGATCAGTGAAGGAGCATGCACAGTGTTGCACTGTCTAGCCTTGTAATTCCTGCACAGGTGTGTGTGCACGCAGTCGGCCTTCAGCATGTCATTCTAACAACATCCCTGGTGAGTTGAGCGCCGCCTCCCATCGCCGGCCCGCCATGACAGATAACCGCGTTGGTCCCTAATAGTCCAGGACACGCACACGCACACGCACACACGCTCCAACAAGGCCACTACACTTGACATATGGGTGTGTGTGCGTGTGTGTGTGGTGAGAGTTTACTCGAATAAAGCAAAATATTAAACCACGGTGAGGTTCTTGAGGATTAAGCCACACACACATTTTTATATATTTATATGTGTGCGTATATAAATTATATATAATACATTCTTCCGCAGTGGCGGCGAAGGCTCGCTGTTGCCATGGCGACCCACCCTACCTGTTCGACATCTTTCAACGCTAATTGTACAAGAGCACAAGACTTCTGCTGCTCCGTTTGGCCGACCTTGACATGTTAAATCAAAAGAATACACGGTTGGTGTCGAGTGTGACGACGGACTTTGAGATTTCATGATGTAGTTTGTGATTTTAGGTACAGTAAGACTTTATGAACAGCAAGGATAGCTGAATTCTATGAAATCAATGGCATCAATTCATTATAACTGCAGAAAGAAAGGATGTTATTGGACCATGTAACATCTCAAATATTTAAAAAGGAAAAAAAAAAAAAGAATTTTTATGGATTTGAATTTCATGTTCAGTGCTAATTTGGGAGTTCAAGAAGCAATCGGGATGCAACTGCAACAGAATAAAAAAAAGGTTTGAATCGTATCACGGTTTTGAGTCATGGATCGGATCTTTTTTTGGGGTGGGATTTTTTTTTTTTTTTTTTACCCCAAAAAAATAAATAAAAATAAATAAAACTAAACAAATAGGACTTTGTCCATTTAACATTGTTCTAAAACATTTTTGGCCCTTAAAAAAAAAATGAATGTCAAATAGCGCTGTTTAGACCATGTTAACACAACTTTAAATGCAAAATAAGGCATGACACCTTTTATACATGATCCGTGAATGAAAAAAAAAAAAGTCCTCAAAAGTCACATCCTCTTCCTTTAAACATGGAGAGTGAATTACAAATTAGACCAGGGATGGGCAAACTCGGTCCTCGAGGGCCGGGTCCTGCAAATTTTGGAGGTTTCCCTCTTCCAGCACAAGCTGATTCCAATCAACAGCATCGTGATCAGATTTATGCAGAGCTTGCTGATGAGCTGATCATATATCAGCTGTGTTGGAGAAGGGAAACATCCAAAACCTGCAGGACTCTGGCCCTTGAGGACCGAGTTTCCCCACCCCTGAACTAGACTATGTGAACATAATTTAAAAAGAAGAAACGGAAGACAGCACAGCATACCAGAGCTTTAAATTTTACATGATGTGTTGTGACTGGAATATGAGTATTGGGCCTCTCTCTATTCTGCACCCAGTCACTGCTTATGCACCAGATTTGTGCCCACTTGGCTCTCATAGAGGGGACGTTATTAAAGGTGCAAATAAGATAAGACATTTCACTTGGTGATAAACGACCGATTGGGTTTCTTTTTTTTTTTTAGATAATCAGTAGTTTTTCTTAAATTTAAATTGTGCTGAGCAGCAAACTGTATTTTCTCATCTGGAAACATTAGTAGGTGAGATTATGAGGGCAGTGATGTCAGAACTACATAAGCGTGTTTGCCTGCTAATGCAGCATATTTGGGTAAGCCTGGTTTGTTGGATGGATCAGCAGGACCTTCAACGGCTTGTAGCATCAAAAGGTAAATATGCAGATTAATTTTTGGCTATTAACATGCCTTTGAAAAGCAGTCCGACCACTTCGACGGCTAGCTGCCAGCCATGCAGTCACTGATAGCAGCTAGCCGCTAACTTTGCTGTATCATTTAATGACTAAAATAAGACATAAATAAAAGACACTTTTTTTCTTTAAAGAAAAAAAAAAAAAGTTCCTCGTGTGGAAGCACGATCCATAGGTGGATTGCCATCGCGTGATTCCGGCAGCGCGCGAAATTCAACTGGGGCTCAGGAAGTAGTAGACCAGTTGGTACAGCCATAAGCAGCACAAAACTTCACCGTTTTCTCAGCTTTTTCCTATGAATAAATTACTTCCTGTCCCCCATCTGGAGTTGGGCCGTTTGTCGTGACGTCACATGAAAGCCACCTACAGTGTTAACATCGCAAATGTTCAACAAACTGCATAGATTCAAGAGTATTGCCATGCACCATCAAGCTCTCTCACTCTTTTTTCATGTAGTGTAGGCAACCTGTGCAAAATATCAGCAGCTTGAAAGCACATACCTGGGATAAAAATTTTCCAACACCTGGCTTGAGCACCATTAACTCCACGTTTACATTCCACTGGGGTCCATTCTAGTCAAATAATCAACCGCAAAACGTACCTGTTCCTGCCTCTCTAGCCATCGGTCCACCATCGGGTGATTGGCGCTGAGGGACGAGCGTGCCGTCTCCCTTTGAAAGTCTCTCTGATTTGCCAACGTCCCGGCATCCCTTGGCAGGCTGCGATACGTGTCCAAGCCTTTACTCTGGAGCATTAAAAATAAATAAATAAATAAATAAATAAATAGATAACTTATTTTCACTCATTGCGGCCATGAGAACATGCTGCACTTACCTTCCTCTCTAGGCTATTGCTGCCCGAGGCATGCCGGACTTTTAGAAAGCCAGCGGTGGTGGACCATCGGGTTGGGTTCTTCCGCGATGGGGGCTCTTCAGCTTGAACCCGCGAATCGATGCCAGCACCGCTGAACGGCCCGTTGAGACACAACAAGGCGGGGTCGCTACTGCGGCGGACATGTAGGGGCATGTCTGATAAGAAAAAGGAAATAATTTTGAAACTTTTTACTTTTTAAAATTACATGCTCATGCTTGCACACTGTATGATATGCTGCTGTAACTCAAAATGAGAGAAAAGAAAAAAAACCTTTGCCCCCACCCACATTGTCACTATTTAGCCAACAACCACTGACACTATGCTGGCATCATCAACAGGGACAGTGCATGATATGATGCTTGCTGCATTAACGCAAAGAAATGAAAAACAATATTTGGCACAAATTTGCAGTCAAATAGAGTGGTGTTATACCAGCACAGTGCATAATACAGGATGCTGTCGTCTCAAAGAAAAAATAAATAAATAAAAATTATTCAAGTTCAACTCCAAAATTTGCACTAATCTGCAAACAAGTACAGATGCTATGCTAGCATCACATGATCCACAGTATATGGCTATACTTGGACAGTCAGTGTTGATATATTCCTTGCTATCATGCTTCAAAATGAAGAGCGACAACATTTGAAATGGACATTGCACTAATCTGCCAACAAATGTCAGCGCAATACTGGCCTCACGTGATTTACCCTGGCATCACATGATCTGGGCCCTTATACATACAGTTCATGATATGCTGTTTGCTGATGCATCTCCAGACGAAACGAGACACTAAATAAAACACCAGATGGAAATTTGACAAAACTACCTAACAGCTGACAAATTGTGTTGGCTATGCTGGCATCAGACGGGCTATATCAAAATGGTACAGCAGTGCATGATAGGCTGCTTTGCCTCATAACGAAACGATAAGATATTTGACCCAAAATTTGCTGTAATGTGCCAGTATCTAAACTGGATGTGTGTCAGGTGGTTGAAATGTTATTATCATTATTAATCGCATGAATCCAATCGTTAACTCACGATCAATCGCAAATTTTATTTCTTTTCAAAATGTACAATAAATATTTAGTTTCATACTCTAGTTAACATAAAAGTGGGAAAAATGCTAAACTAATGGAAATATGGTTGTATCTTTTAGTCACTGTTACAGTAATTTCATAATAATGAAATTCAGTTCAATTCAAAAAGATGTACTGTATTGTAGAAAACGAGTGTGATATTGATTTGTGTTGAGGTCAATTTTTTGCCACTAGATGGCATAATTGCTTTTGTAAGACAGTGGAAGCTCAGTACATTTTTCTGTTCATATTCAGAGCTAATGTTTGACATGAAGTAATGTGAAATTCTGCAATTTTTAAAATTGTATAATACAACTTGACCCCAGTCTCCACAAATATTATGCCTTATTAAATTTATTACTGCTTAATTTTGACGTGGACATGTCAGCTGCGTTGCGACTAGAATTCCCCCAGTACAAGCTTTCCATTAATCACGCGTAAAGGAATTTAAAATTAACTAAAAATTAATGCAGTAATTTTGACACCACCAATATAAACTTAACAAGATGGGAAAAATTTGCTAACCAGTTTCCAAAAATGAGAAGACAAATACAGGTGTTATGCCAATGTCATATGATCTACAATGTTACTCAAGGACATGTATGATACACAGCTTGCTGCTAAGCATTTAAATGAAATAGTAACATTCAACCCAAAATGTGCACAAAACTGATGGCAAATACAGACAACATTGGTGTCACAAGCTATGACATTATGTAGGGACTGTGCATGAAATGCTGCAGTAACTCAAAAAAATAATGAAAGGTCATTATCATAATTAATTACCATCAATCTCTGAACAAATAAAAGACAGTGAAACAAACGGCGGAAGGGTGCGTGACGGCAACATCCGATAAACTAACTCTGCGGCTCCGACTCAAGTGCCTGATGAAGTCAATTAATCAGCGGCATGCCACCGCGGGGGATCGGTGGCTAACGAGGTGGAGGGCTGGAGTCGGTTCAACAGTGTGGGAACAACAACAATGCGAGGGAGGGAAGAGCCTTCCATTAAAACTAATCACGCTGTTTAAAAGTTGCTCTGTGTGGGAAGCCTAGGTCCAAACAGCACGCCTGCCAATAAACGACAGCGCGACTCAAACCCTACATGACCCTCAATTGTTTTTTTTTGTTTTTGTTTTGGTTTTTTGACGACACTCAGAAATCTGAGGGCTGGTTCTGGACCACACAGGGAAAGCAAAGGAGAAAAATGTCTTGTTGACAGAATGAAATGTCATGAACTGTCTTCATTTTTAACACATAAACCAGCAAGGATTATTATAAACAGGAGAGCCAACAGTCAAGAGTGTCAAGTGCAAGAACGGGGGAACTTGGGAGCGTGGGACCAGGAAGTGACTGCGCTGGGAGGGGCAGTTTTGGCATGGGCTAACGGCTCGGCACTTCAGGACTCCAATTCCCAGAGGGCATTGATACACTCGCTCAAGATTTGCACACTTAATCTATTCAAACAATACAGAAATATACAGTGGTGCCTTGAGATACGCGTAACCAGACATAAAGTTTTTTTGCGATTTGAGCTTGACTTGTGAAAAAAAAAATTGACATATGACCACTGTATTGTGGTAATTCACTCAAGTCACGACTAGGAGCAGTTTGGGATTGTGGAAAAAAAAAGTATTTAAAATGTCTTTAAACTCTTTAGGGGCACTAACAGTTGAAGGTTACTGTCAAACTAAATCATAAAAAAATATTATTTGTTACATTTAAAACAACCACATAACTTCGTCTTACATTGCTGGCTTAATGTTAACACAAATTCCATAGACAGGTTAATGAATAGCATGTGGCAGTGTTACAGCGCTTTCAGGAACTGCTATTTGAACACAAAAGGTGCGCAAGACATCTAGACAGACAACAATACCCGCATATATTCTTTATGCTCTGCAAAGAATGAATAATATTACTGCATCTTACAGTAAATACTACGGGTGTGAATTAGTGTCTGGCGATTCAATCCGTATCACGATTCATAGGTGACGATTCGATTTGATACCAATTAATCCCGATACGTATCTGTAAGTCAATTGCGATTTTTTTTTAACTCAAATTTAAAAAATACTAATTGGTAAACCTGTACATATATACTGTGAGATTTGTATAATGTATTTAACTAAAACTTCAACACTGTATTTAACAAACAGGTTGCAATCTGTTTCATGTTTGAACAGCATTAAAATAAAAATATTAAGGCTTAATGTTCCATGAATATAAAATTCTTCCACACTAAAAGTGTGAATCCTAATTCTAAATAAGACATATGTTGAATATTTCCATCAAAAATTGATGTTTAAATATCGATTTGGCCTCATATTGAATTGATACAAAAATTGCGCGCTGTAATATCGGGATATATTGCTGAATCGATTTTTCTCAACATCCCTAGTAAATACTGTGTTTGAATGGCTGTATTATACTGCCCCCAGTGGCCAAAATAATACACACTCATAATGTGAAAACTGTTTAATACTTTACTTTCTGTTGAATTACCATACAATAACTAAGTACAGAATATTTTAGTGTATTTTCGTGTGTACGGAAAAAAAAAAGCATGTGGGTTTTTTCATTGCTTTTTTTGTGAGGCAAGGAAGCAAGGGGTCGAAGAAAATATTCGAACTAAGTCGGGCTTACTAGTGCGCAGGGCTGACGGCGTGACTTCGATCTCGCTGGCCGCCTGGTAGGGTTGGAAGGCTGAAGCGACGCCACCGCCCGTGACGAGGTCCACGTTGGCGAATAGGTCTGGGCTCTGGGTGCCCGTGGAACTGGCGCTGGTTCCGTCGCCGGCATGGTGGGGCTCCTCCTCGTCGTAGATGGCGATCAACTGCGGGGAAGACACAAAAGACTTTTGAGTAGCTTGCAACCCGAAAAGTGAAACTGAAGGGACAAAAATTCACCTTTCCCTGACAGCTAATATTCATGTTATTTTTTACACTTGCATGATGATTAACAAAGCTAAAATGTTACTTTAAAGGTACATGTGTAAAATTGACTTGTATCCAAAGAGTTGTATGTCTGGAGTGTCTGACTAAACATTAAGTGTGAAACTAAACATCCAAGTAAATGTTTAGTAAGCTGACTAGTTCTCAAAATGTTTCTGTTAAGTGAGCACTTCTCAATTTTGGCCCTTTTCCCTCGCAGGCTTTCACTGCTCAGTGAAATCCGAGGCCACAAAGTACAGGGGTTTGTGGGAATCTTTTATCAAAAATACTAAGAAAAACAACATTCCATTTATTACTTGGTTGTGTGACCGTTCCCCATATTTACACGGACACACACACGCATGCACACAAACCCCTGTACTATTTGTTGACGTTTCCAGCACATTAAAGGTTCACTTCACATTAGCGCTTTAATAGCATGCTGGACAAGCTCCTGTTAAAACAACACTTGCACACATGAATAGGTGCAACACACGTAAATTACAAACACGTACATACACACACGTCAAGACCCATTCTTCCCATTAGGGCCTTAAACACGCACACACTTCACATTAGAGCTGGAGTCAGCTGGAGCTGGATGTAATGAGGCTAATAAAAGGTGCAAGGTGTGTGTGTGCACACGTATTATACAAACTCTGGGTGTGACCAGATGAGAAACCCCTACTCTAACCTCATTAGGCAGCTGAGTAAAAGCCAACTCACGGACACACAAGCATGCACACAACCATTCACGCAAGCACGCACGTGCACACACACACACATGCTTGCTATTAGTGAGTAATCAGTGAGGTTTGTCAGACATGGGGGACGTGTCAGGGGGCACAATTAACCAGCAGAGTGCTTCATGACCTTAAAGTGGATGTTAACCCCAAAATTTTCTTGACAATAATATGTTGTATATGCCCCTACTAGTATAAACACGGCATTCTGATTAATACTGTGTTTGTGAAACATAAGTTTAAGCAGCAAAATCCACCCATTTTATCCACCTTTTGCCACAGCTTCAGAAAACAGGTGAGCTGAGCTTGGAACAACTATGATATAATTCCGCAAAATTAGCAAAATGGACACACCCTGAGATGGAATTAAAAAGTCATATTCCCCAAAAGCAATATTAATCAGAAATCAGTAAGCACAGATCTTGGTTTCAGAGGTCAAATCAGAGGAAGAGCTACAAGAGTGGCTCGAGAAAAGCCAGGACAGGTGTGCCAAGTTTAATACCCCACGCCCACTTCTGCGGTCGCTGTTTAAAGGCTAGCGGATAAATTCCGGATTTTTACCGTTCCAGCTCTTATACGGCTAATTTGAGTGGTCTGTGTGGATTGTCAGACTAAATGAACGAGCACACTGTAGCCCTTTTCACAGCATCAACCACCTCTTGTGACCATCCGCTTCTTCGGTGACGATCATGCCATGTTTTTCTGGTTCAATAAATACAATACAGTAGTGTATGCTGAGCCTCAAGACCTGATAAAAATGTCACAGTTTTTTCGTTTGAGTAAGTTGGTTGATGTGGGCGTGCTCCATGGTTTGGTAAGCAGCAAAGGATCACCTACTGTAATTTTCCGGTGATGCTACGCTCTGGCAGGGCCTAAGTCAGATGTGGGCCAGCCTAACTAACTATCTTGTTTCATTTTTTTCCTTAATTGCTGTTCTGTGTGAAAAGTAAAAATACAAAATTGGTGGTTTCAAGGTCATGACAAACACTGCATCTCGCCTTTACTAGGTCAGAGTGAATGGCAATGGAGAAATAAATGCTGTTTTGGCTCTGATCTGCTACTTTTGTAGCATCTCTCTGTGTAAAAGGCTAATGTTAAACAGTACAAGAATCTCTTTGACAAGTACAGCTGGGTAATCTAAACACTGATGTCCCAACACGACTGAGGAACGGACTTTCAAACTTTCCCCTCTTTACAAAACACTTATTCCCGACAGGAGTGCCTGCAGATGCCAGAAACTGCGACACACTTGGGTTCACTGTTTATGTAAGTTATTGCTAAATGTTCATTGTCAACTTGTTGTGTAACTCCACTTGAAGACGAGATCCTGCATCGGGAAAACAGACATGCCGTTTTATGTCCTCTTCCTCTTCAGAAATTCACCTTGGTTTGCAGACAATAGGGGAAATGGACTGTCAATCATCCAATAATATGTCATCCAAAGTTCCATTAATAATAAAACCAGAGCCTCTATGGTCCAATACCTCGAGAAAAGATGGAAAAGTCATCAAGTCCGAAACCGAATGAAAACCTAATATAGTGGCTTGGCATCAGTGGATCTACTTCTCATCCATGACCATGTTTTTGGCCGTTTGGTGTATGTCAAGACATCTTTACTTATATAGTGCTTTCAAACAGCGTTGTAGGTCATATCAATGATGCTGAGCTAATGGACAAAGTACTAATGACGACATGATGAAAATAAATAAAGTGGCTTGGCACTAGGGCTGCACGACATTGCGAAAACATGATATGGGTGTCAAATATTGAGTTAGATATTAGTACGACATAACATGTACCTTAAAAAGACATCTTTATTATCTCATGAAACAAATACTTTTTTCATGTGGAAAAAATAAGAAAATTAAGGTACCCCGGTATTTAGAGTTAATGCCATGATACTGTTCTCCAATTGGATGTCAATGAGCATTCCAGGTTGCATCTGATTGGTCAGGTCAAAGTCAGACAAAAGCAAACGATTCCATTACACGACTGCAATATGCATATTGTCGCGATGACCACATTTTTTCGATATATTGTGAAGCTTTACTTGGCACTAGCTAATCCAAATTTTGTCCATATTATAAGTGTCGCATTAAAGGGGGTATTTTATGCTAAAGCTAAACGAACAATGAAATGGGCAATTATGGCTATGAATATTTATCTTGGCATTTTCATTGGCAAGTACAGTATCGATAATGCTCATTTGACATTTGCATCGGGTGATGTTTGTCTTTTTTTTTTTTTTTTTGCATACGCAGCATACCATTGATGCGAATCCAAAGAGGAAAATTATATTTATGATAAGAATAGAACTATAATAATTGGACAAAATGCGGCTCAGAAGCAGTTGAACGATTTCCCGTTCCTGTTTACATTTTTGTACGTGTAGGCCTACAGTGTATATAACTGATGAAGAAAATGCTAATGATGATGGAAAAATTGGACACTGCAACATGGAACCAAGTGTTCAACTTTGCCTCCCCATACATCTTTTTGTATTCTTTGGCTTACAGCCAGTCAGTGATGCTAAGCCAAAGAGGAAGATGCTAACGATGACAATAGAACAAAAAGTGGTGCTCAAGGTAAGGTTTGCTATCCGATTCACTATTACACAGTTTTTCCAATGCCATTATCCGAACCGCTTTTCCTCACACAAGCTTTATAGCGAAAATCCGCAAAATTTTACCACCCAGTTTTCTATATTATACATAGCAAGCAATTGACAATACTATGATACATTGATTTACACTATTACAGAAGTGATTGTAATGTATACTTTATCGAAAGTCATCTAATAGCAGTCCAAAGTTGAGTACTTGAAGAGGAATAGTGAGACTGTTGCTGACAGAGCGGCATTCTCCTGTAATGACCGGGAATGTGGGCGGCAAGGCTATAGCGTTGGCGTCACCAACGAGTTCAATGCTTCATGCGCCATCATCGCTAATAGTGCTGCCTGACTAAATTTAGCCACTGTGCTTCAATTACCTGTTTTTTTTTGCGCAGGGCTAATCAACACGTCGCAGGCGGTGCAGCGGCTGCCGTTAAAAAAATAAAATAAAATAAAACGCAGATGGCGGCAAGAGCGTTGATGTATTCGTTTAATTAAGTCGCCGACCCGCACATCAACGCTTAATAGCATTTGGAGGGAAACACGCTCACAGAGAAGATTAATACGATGACTTGTACTTGCCTTAATATTGCAACTACGTCCACAGTTAATAAAAAAACAAAACAAAACAACACTAGTAAGTGAACTATTTGTGGGATTTACAGCTATATAAACATATACACTTTAGAAAAATCTTTTTTAATGCCAGTCTTAAGGAATCCAAATGTTATACTTTTAAAGAGTGTTTTTCTAACTGAAGACTTCCCCGTCAGTATGTCGTCTGGGTTTATTTTCTCAATACAGTTTGCAATAAAACCTTTGATTAAAAACACTTATTACAGGGAAAGGTAAACCCCAGCAATTCAACAGTCAAGTGTTTGTCTATTTTCCCATTTAAAACCTGTGATTTAAGGATTATATGTCATTTATTAGGATAATGAAGGCCTTCATTTTCGACTTTAAAACTAAGAATGCACAGACATTCTACCTAAAAACAGAAAAATGTAATAAGGTTCTTGCCGTTTCATCGGTTGTCAAGTGTTTAATTATGTTTGACCGTAAAACCGAGAACGTGATGATACTTCATTAAAGAGCAAATAGAATCAGCAAGAAAGAGCAATTGTAGATCCAACTGTTCCAAGGATTCAAAACCTATAGATGCCTGAAAGACCCTTGGGTCCAGGAAGAGGTTCCGTAATCAGGTGCCTGGCTGGAAAGTGATTTGGTAGGCGTGATCTAACAAGACTGAATAAGTTTCAAAATCCTGGCAAGGAACTGTCAAGACCTGTCAATTCTGCATCAAATCAATGTTGCTCTTGAAGTAGGCAAAATGAGCCTAAAATGGTCGCATCAAAAATCAAAATGGCAGCCATCCTATTTGTTTTACAGCATAGAATCTTGAGACTTTTTTTGTGTGTCTACTCATGACAGACATGATGACTACCAGACGTTTCAAATGAAAACTGCCATTGGTGGCTGAATTTTCATTGACAAAATCTCTTGGGCAAATTTGATATCTGAAAGTGTTTGAAGGAGCCCTGAAATAGTCACTTTGAAACAAAATGACAGCCCTCGTTTGTTTTAGGGCATATATGTCCCGAAGACATTTTTGTGGGTCTAATAACGATAGTCTTGCCTACCAATATTCATGTTTATAGGGGAAAATGGATTATCAGGCTGAATTTGAAAAATATCTTAAGAGACGTAACTAAGAGCCATCTCCCCTCGTTGCCATGCTGTGACCATAAGCGATGACGAAATTGCAGTTTGTGTTGATCATCTTTCTTGTGAACACGGTTCCAATTTGGTTGCAATCGTCCAACATTTTCAGGGCAACCTGGTTCTTCAAGGATGCATGAAAATGGCCCAAATTAATCTAAAGTGGCCATTTCAAACAAAAATGGTACACGTATTGATATTTGAACGTTAGCCAGTGCCATGGAAGGAAATGTACCCCCCATTAGCAGGAACTTCTACTTATGTGTATCCCTCAAATTTGTTGGTTAAACAATGGATTTATACTCGGGCTAAATAATTTAGCATTTTTTGATCAAAATTGAGATTCCGAACAACACGATCGTGATCGCCATAGCGTCGCTTTTTTTTTTTTTTTTTTTTTTTGCAGTTCTCCTAAATGGCCCAGAACCTGTTGTATCAATTATAACATCACACGTAAACTTTGTCTCCCACCTCTCCCGCCAAACTCACCAATCAGAAGTGGCATGCTACTGGTGACCGGTTATGCACACGAATTAGCTCCAATCTGCTGCTTACAAACTGGGAGAATACGTAGCACTAACGTGCCGCAATGAGACACAAACTACTAGCTGGCGCGGCTAGACATCCGTCCCCAGGGCAGATACTCTCCTCAAAGTAACTCATCTTCACCTCTGTCGTGGCAAATAGGATACACTTTTAAACTAGCATCATTATCCCTAAAGGCAGACAAGGAGTACCCTAAGAATGTAACACCAAGCAAAAGAGAACAAAAGAACATCCCAATGCTAATCGCTAACCTGATGTTGTGTCACCAAACACTAGGGAAAAAAAAGTGCTTGTTGTCTAGTACACTTTTCAGAGAAGTCTGGCTGGACCTGTATTTCAGAGTAGATCAACCAGCTATGGACGGCAAATTAGAAGGTAAATTAATAACTTTCTAGAGCAACCTTTTTGACACAGAGCTATTTTTTGGGTATTAATAAGTGCGAAGGGTAAGGGTAGTTACAGAAGAGACTTGGTGCTCACCCCTGCTTTAAATAAATGTTTCTTGGCTTATTTATTTCGATTAGCACGCCGTCACATTCACTCTCAAACATGAGCCATGTGTTTTCCTGGAGCGAGTTAATTTGTCTTTTTCGCTACATTTTACATCTCAGACAGCACTGATTTCACTGGGGACTCATTTCCTTCAAAATGGTGCGATAACTCATGGCGCGCTCCTGCGTCTCTCTGACGTTCAAGATAACAGATGATATTCTGAGCGGCTGTGATTTCAGAGGGAGAATTCCTCACGATTAAGGATATTTGCGATTAGGTTTCGGAGAGTTGGGGCTAAGGGACGGTGGATTAGTGATTTGTTTCGGGAGTTAGGGGGTATGACTGGCTCTTCCCTCTTACTGTCCAAACATGAACTCTGACCTTCGAAGAAGCTTAGAATACATCATCAGCTTACAAGGTGTCACTCAAACCTCATTAAAGAAACTCCAACTGTCACATCAGTCACCGCTGGGACAGAAGAACACAAATCAAAAAGACAGAGTTTCAACATGTGGCAATAAGGGTGAGGCTACAAACTTGCAACCTCCAAATGCTACACTGCAGAAATGTATATTTTTTTCATCCACCTGTCTAGTATTGGTGGTCCATACTGTATGTGGTAGCAATCAGACAAACTCTGAGACTAATTAGTCTTTAAAGGACACTTGTGGGGCAAAAAATGACCCTATAATGGCAGGTTCAAATCAATGGCAAAATTCTTATTTCTTTTTTGGAAATGCTGTCTTGAGATATTTTTATAAGTCATGATAAACATTTCTACCAAATTATATGATGCTAACACAAACTGACTTCAAGGCTGAATTAAATTAAAAAAAAACATTATTGTGTAGGACAGGTTCATCTTAGAAGGACCCTAGGATAATTGATACTAAAATTGCTGCTTTAAACCAAAATGGCAAATTTCCTGTGTCTTTCTGGAAATGACTTCTTGAGACATTTTTGTGGGTTTACCTTTGCTTGACATGCTTACTAAAGTTCATGTTCCTGAGCAAAACCAGCTTTGAGGGCTGAATTTTCAAAAACCGCGACCAACTACTGAAGTCCAATTCCTTAAAGAGGATGTAAAAAAAAGGGGAAGAGGTCCTGGAAAGGATACTTGTAATGACTTGTAAACATGTACAATGTTCTCTCACTCCAGTCATTGCGGATCTGCTCGGCTTTCCAGGAGGCTCAAGTCCAGCATGGCAGCTGAGCGTGCAGCCTTCCCTACAATCCCCCAATTGCAGACTCCTCATCCGGTCTTGGCAGAGGGAAAGCACATACTTGATGGTCTGACTTTGAAACTCACGGTCCTTCTGGAATTGATGTTGAGGAACATGGGGGAATTCTGACTAGGCACGTGGACTTAAAAACAACGGCAAACGTTTGGTCTCGGTCTGGGTCAAATTGAAGCATGCTGCAGTTCATTTATTGTCTGGAAATGTGTTTTTGGATAGGTGGTTAGGAACCGATGCAAACAGAGAGAGGGAGAACAAAGAAGGATACATCCCTGAATCGCAACATCTGTAAATAGATACACCGTATGCACAATTATTTGGCAAATAAGTGAGTATTTTGACTATACCATCATTTTATTTTATTTTTTTGCATATTAGCTTTATAAACATAAATGCTTACTGGATTTAAGCATTTCAGGTGATGTGTATTTTTTTAACGAGGAAGGGTGTGGCCCAAGGAAATCAACAGCCTATTATCAAAGTGTGTGTAATATTAGGCAGCTGACTTTCTTCAGAAAAAAATGTGCCCAAAAAAAAAGAGATTTAACTAACTCGGATAAGTCCAAATTTGTCTTTCAGAGGTATGCAGCACTCTTGAAATTGCTAAGATATCGCCACGTGATCACAGAACCATAAAATGTTTTATTGCAAAAAAAAAAAAAAAAAAAAAAAAAAAATGACAGACAGAAAGATGCAAATTAACTACCAAAGATTTTAGAAGACTCAAACATGAAACTACCCAAAAGCCATTATCCTCAAGTGCCGTTTGTTACATTCCAGAAATGAAACCTGCCGAGAGGTACTAGGTGTTCAGTCCTCAGAGACACAGCCAAGAACTTTCTACAAATTTGGACTTTTTCAGTTAAATCTTCCCCCCCCCCCCCCCCTTATTTTGCCTGAGGTAAAGAAGCTGCCTAATAATTACGCATACCATGACATAGGGTATTGATCTCTTTAGGTCACACACTTACTCATTGCACAAATGCACATCACCTGCTATGCTTCAATCCAACAAGCATTCCAGTTTATACAGCTTGGAGTTGCAAAATATGCATAAAAATCATATGGTCAAAATACTTATTTAATACCTAAGAATTGTCCATACTGTGTATGATATGAATGAATCTACTTGATAGTGTAGCCAAGGTAGCTAAAAAAAATAAATAAAACACTGTTAGTGTTTTAAGTGTGAATCCATTTTTGGTTGCCAATCCAGGGTCACAGTGCCCTCACTTTCAGATTCTGTCTGTCTGAACTCTTTATGAAAAAAGTCCATGTCAACATTTCCATCAGAATGAAGATCATTAATCCCTCCGGTTACAAAGACTATGAAACCATTGCATCAGTTCCATCACACCACTTTAATAAAAAGGCTTTTTGACACACATGCCAGACACATTTTCTCTCGATCGGTCTTGATAAGCCGTACCAAAGCAAAAGTTCAGCACGTTCCCAGCTGTGCAGAGTCCAAGGAAACTAAACAACCCGACGGAGAAGACGGGTGAAGGTCTCCAGAGAGAGAGAAAAAAAAAGAAAGGACAACAAGTGGCGTGTCACTTTTACGGGCAATTAATCTTGTGAGCAAAGAGGGACTTGAGAGGACCAAATATGTCTGCGAGCATTTCTTTTTATGGGGCAATTACAGTGACAACGATGGGAGCAGAGGAGGAGAATGGAAGACCTAGTTATGAATTGGAAAAGCTGGGAACGTGAGCCTGTTTCGAGCATTATTCAGAGTCGAATTAGGGTTGACTTCAAGTCTGGTCGGGATGTAAGTCATGAGGTGCATCGGGTGACGCAAGGATCAAAGGCAGATGCAGTGTCATGCAACTGATTGCATGAAATTCTGCCACGTAGGAAATTAGTAATGGGAGGTAACAAACATTTCCTTAGCACTGATTTTAATATATGACTGCATAGCCGATAGGCCAAGACTTTGGCCGCCACATTGCTCCTCCCAAGAAATGTTTCTCGGCATATAATCCTATACATTTACAGTATCGAAACTGAAGAACATTAGAGGCAGCACGGTACTTAGTAGCGACAGCATGATTTATGATGTTTAAAATTTGTTGAACAAGAGGATTTCAGACATTTTATAACTTTCCTTAAATACATGTATAAATGATATGCTTAGTGATGTTTACAGAAGGAAACATATACTTTTATTAAAGAATTAAAACTATAATAAATTCAACAAAAGATGCCTCTGCCCAATCTAATATATGGGTCTAAGGAACCGAGTGATAAGCAGCACATAACGTCCACTTTTTTTTTAACTTGTTAAAAAATAGTGACCACCACGCCACCCGGTCCTATACTAACTGCCTATGAGCTGTAACCGTATAGTTTATACAGTAGACTGCTCGTGAGATGGGAGGAGCAAGATGGCCACCCTGTCGATTCAACAGCTTGCACGGTCGTGTATGGGCTATCGGCTATCCAGTCAAATATTCAGATCATTGTTCCTTACTGACTGTGATTGGCTGGCAACCAGTCCAGGGTGTCCCCCGCCTACTACCCAGAGCCAGCTGAGATAGGCTCCAGCATCCCCTGCGACCCTTGTGAGGAATAAGCGGTCAAGAAAATGGATGGATGGATGTTCCTTACTGATATACTACCAAGTAGAATAGAGGTCTGATACTTGGTATTTAGGTGTTAGTTCACGTTAAAGATTCATACAGTGAGTTATAGATATTGGCGGGGGGTTAAGGACCAAGAACCGCCACAAATATGAATAGTAAAAATGTATTAATGCTACACAACCCCTAAAAACGCTTAGAAACTTCTATAATAGCTTGGCCCGTGGATATATCTAAAACTATGATCCCAAAACACTTTACATCCTCAAACTCATCACGCGCTTAAAAAGAGATGGATTGGTTGGCTCGATTATGAGAAGGAAAAAAACAACAACACACACCTGTAGTGCAGTCAGCAGAGTAAAAGCATACTGCATACCTTTCCGTAACCTCCTGGGCTAAATTTAGCTCCTGCCCAAAATACGAAGATCACGTCAAGATCTTACTTCAACATATTTTCTTGACACTTTCCCATTGATCAGTGCTTTGACAGCTTCTTAGAAGAGCACAAAAATGCATAGATAGTCAATAGGTGAGTTTTATAGGTGAGTAGCCAAGAATAGATGCCACTGAAAAAAAATGAAACTGTGACTTCACAAAAGGTGAACCAAGAACATGAGTGGTTTCATTGAATTTTACTTCAAATATTTGTCCTGGGAATCATTTTACTATTGATCTCTTTTTCATGAGTGGAAACTCATTTGACAGTGTTGCAACTGGATTTCCCAATAGTTGTGCCGTTTTCCAGTCACTGAGCAAAGTAAATGAGCTGCTGGCGAAACCCATATTACCAAGTTAGTGGAAGCACATTGCTCTGTTGTTAGCGTTGGCATTCGCTAATGTCTTCTGCTTTGATTACCCACACTAATGGGACTCAAACCTACAATATAAGCAAACAAGTCATCGTTTTTGGTTGTGATTTGGGGTACTTACTTGTACAGTGTGATTTAACACAAAAGAGAGACAGTTTAAGGGTCAATATTTCATCATACCTGGAGATATCTCCATATCGAAGGGAGAATAGCTTCTTTCCTGATGTCCTTACTAATCTCATGTGACGCTAATGAGTTTGAGCAGAGAGAGAAGCACGGGTGCAGGAAAGGCAGGAATCAAGAGTCTTGAAAGAAAACGAAGTAAACCGGCAAGGAGCATTCCCTCAGAGGCATGCGCGCGTGTGTGTAACAGTGCTCGCACAATAACATCAGGTTAAACGTTTTCCTTGGCAACAGCCAGCCGCTTGGAGCAATGATAAAAAAATAAACAGGACTCGATGGGGGAAGAAAATCTAGTCGACTCGTCTTCACAGCACCACAAATCTCCCCGAAGACGTGCTTATAAAAACACGCCTATGCGGGAACGGCCAGACAGATTGTTTGGGTTTGCGTGGCTGGAACACAATCGGAGGATGGAAAGGGGAAGACAAAGCGGCGGTTGAGTTTATTAGGCACAATGCTGATTGTATGCGGTCAGTTTGTTTTGAGAGTAGCCTCTTCCTGTTAAAATGCTCAAGTGGCAGTCCAGGGAGGTCCGGGGCACTCTTCTTCTATACAGGAACACTTTGCTAGCTATTCGAATCACAAGTCACTATAAGTCTTAACAGCCAGTGAGTGGCTGATTAAAGTGATGACTGAGGTACTACACCTGGACTTCAGTCGAGTTCTGTGATCCTTCCCTGCCCCCTTGTGGTGAACAAGTGCTCTACTGACATTCCAGAAAAGTCTGTGCCCCTAGTCTACAGAGGCTGGGGGGAGTTAGTCCTCCTTCTTCATTATCCCATTTACTTTGTGTGAAGCACCAGTTCTATAGGCAGCAAAACAGTCCCACAATATAATACTACTACCAGTCGTGCTTGACGGTAGGCATGGTGTTCTTGCTGTACCTTTTCTCCTCCAAACGTATTGCTGGACATGGGTAGTCAAACAGCTCAATTTTTGTTTTGTCTGACCACACAACTTTCCTCCAGAAGGTCTTATCTTTGTCCATATGATCAGCAGAAAATTTCAGTCAAGCCTTAAGGTGCCACTTTCAGAGCAAGAGCTTCCTTCTTGCACGGCAGCCTCTCAGTCCATGGCAATGCAAAAGCACGCTTGACTGTGGACACTGACAGCTGTATTCCAGCAGTTTCTAATTCTTGGCAGATCTGCTTTTGGGTTGTTCTCGGTTGACTCTTCAACCTCCTGACCAATTTTCTCTCAGCAGCAGGCGCTAGCCTGCATTTGCTTCCTGATCATGGCAGTGATAATCAGTGCCATGCACTTTATACTTGCGAACAATTGCTTGCACTGTTGGACTTGGGGCCTTTGAAATGGCTCCAAGCAACTTTCCTGACTTGTTCAAGTCAATGATTTGCGTTTTCAGATCAGTTTTGACACCGTTGAGCTCCTTTGACTGTCCATTGTTGCGTGGTAGTAGCCAATGAGCCATATTTCAATGGCTTCAGAGAAGTCGCAGTCACTCATAATCACACACAAGAAATTAAGAGGCAATGTAATGAAGCTCATTTAATTGACAAACTTTCTAAGGCACCAAAATTGCTCATTCATGCTGCTGTATGTATAGTTTTGACCCAGCGGATTCAGTCAATTTTTCTGTTGACCAATAATAAAAGTAAAAAAAAATTAAAAAAAATTAAAAAAAGAACCAAACTTTATGGATGTTTTTTGTGACAAAGATGTATCTGTTCCAATCACTCTATCAGAGAAAAAAGTTGTAGAAATAACTGGGAGAGCCATGACATTGTTCTTTACAAATGTATGTAAACTTTTGATCACAACTGTACACACTCCCCAAGGATGATTTAGTCTGTTATGTTATCATACACTGACACCTTGTGGACAAAGAGTGTGATGACTGACTGCTTGTTAAACGATCTGCAAATTGAAGGAAGGAAGCCAAACGTACAACTTTTCCTGATTTTTCTTTTACTTAAAACCTCAAATTCACTAATTAAGTACGATAAGGAGTGGACTCAATTAGGCCAGCAAATCAATTAAATTGCATTTAAAAAAACAAAACAAAAACAATTGTTATATCCATCATCGTTTATTTGAAATTTTGTATGCACTCAAAGAGAGCATTAGTTTGTGAGCTTCTGTGTGATGAGTGACTTTAGATGTTTACATCACGAGAAAATACTTTACAATATAGTACTGCTAGAAGAGCATGGGTGTAAATATTGTACATTACACTGCAATAGAATATACACAAGCATGTACATTCCTTGAGAACAGGTTGTACTACCAGATATTTGCATGGTTATTACTCCACTTTATCTTTTATATATTATATATACTCTTTTATCTTTTATATATTTTTATTTATTTATTTATTTATATATATATATATATTTATTTTTTTTAGATTGAAAGCATGTGTTTTATAAATACCGTGAGAAAAAATAAGAGAAGATTGTCAATTTAACAAAATATTTTGGGGGTCAAATCAATATATAGCAAAATATTTCATTGTTTGGGGTATAAAATTACTGGTACTTAGATTGGGAAATAATTTTTGTCTGTCTTGCACAGAACTAGTACAAAGAAAAATGAAAACATTAACCTCCAATCGCCTTCTTAACAGAAATATTAGTAACAGAAATGTACATCACTACCCTCTTAAAATTATGGACTTTTTTTTTTTTTTTTTTTTTTTCCCCTCAAACAAGACCTTTCGTTGCTGGTCACCTCTGCTAGAATCAGGTACACCTTTGTTAAACATACAGATCTGCTCCTGAAATTATTAAATATAATCAGTAATTGTTTTAGTGTTTTGTGGGGGGGTTTTCCTGAAAAAACTGAAAAATAGAATGTTTTTTATTTTATGAAAGAGGCCACATGCAGTGTCAGACTCCAACCACAAGAGGGCAGACTTGAACAACAAAAAGCTCATCTTGATTGGACAGCAGCAAGCCGCTGAGACCCACCTGGTTGGAAGTGATTCAACACAGTTGACATTTTACCAGAGCAGACCAATTAGATTCAACGTTTTCTATAAGCCTTTTTTAACTGTTTGAACTGTTGTTCAACTGTAAGTGGAAGCATGAAAAGATGACCCATTTGGGAGATGAATTTCAGTCAGCAGGAGGGTGTAAGCAATTTTAGCAGAAATGGCCGGCACCACGAGGACAGGAGTATGTCAAAAAATGACCCGAGCCATTATTTTAGGAAGAAGACCAATGATGGTTGAGTTCTAGTATCATTCTACAATGCATCACGATCTTCTCAACATTTCAGTATTTCACCCTTTTAGAGGAGCTGAATGCTGAATGACATCCTGTCTCCCTCATGTCCATGTAAGGTGGTGCTGGACTTAGTGCCGTGTTGTGGGTCCTCGGGATCACTGAGGCCGGACATCATCAACGAAAAGATGAGGAAGGACGCCAGAGTGACCACAGAAGGAAATGTGCTAACTCAAAATGATGCTGATCCTAACTGAACTGAGTAACAAGGGAGCGATCCCAAATTCACAACCAAGAACTTTGGAGGACTAGTTTCTGTGGGCCACAGAAGCTACGGACTGAATTGTTTTGAGGTCATTTAGCAGAGCCAAAAGCAAATATAATTCATTTTATGGCAAAAGTTGTAAATTAAGGGCCCAACTATGGCTATCACCAAGGCTACATAACAAGTTCGTCATCACGTAATCTCTTTTAAAATAATTCACCTACAGTGCTTGCTAAGGGAACCCGTCTTTGGGAGCTTGGGGAGAAAAAAAAAAAATTGCAAGGTTTTGATTTTCATTTTTGTTTTTGTTTTTTTGTTTTCTGGCACGTCAACAAACTTCACCATTACGTAACCATAAAACCTCAAATTGTTTGCAATTTAGTATCATCCGTCTGTCTACGTGGCTTAAATTTGATATCGATTGGACAAAATCCTATGGACAGTTTGTCTTTAAAGGACCCTTTAAATGGCCAATTACCATAAATTGGCTGTTTCAAACCAAAATGGCAGAGTTCCTGTGTTCTTTTTTGGCGGTCTATTCATGATTTACTTGGCAAATGCCGATCAAATGTCAATCTGCTACCAGAAACTCGATTTGGGGGAGGAATTGCCGAACACTTCCACTAGTCTAATACCCTGCAACTCATGGTGGCGCCACTGATCCAGACTGAATTCATTCCAAGTGATGAAACACAAATTGTGCATACCTTTGGGTTTTTTTGTGCTTAAAAGTGCTGAGCTGCAATTAAAACCACAGAAAATGATGCACGACTGGCCAAACTTGCCCATCCAAAAAGTAGCTAATGTGGAAAGTTAGAACAAAAAAAAATGATCAATCGCATATGTAGCTTTCAGCGTGATATTTCGCACACAAACTATCAATCACAACAGAGATGTCATAAGCGGTCCTACTGTGGCTGAATTTGGCAACGGGTTGTCATCTTGTTCTCATTAGGGGGTTGCTGCCGAGGAGGAAGGAGGAGGAAGGATGGGGGGAGGAAGAAGGAGGAAGGCGAGCGTGGAAGGAATGAGGTCATCCCGATGCTCGCCCGCGAGGATCTGAGGGCCGAGTGCGGGTGTGGTTTGCGTAGCGATAAGGAAAGCGAGCTCACGGCTAATCCACGACATGTTTAAGCAACTCACTTTCTCACTTTATTTAACCGCCTCGCCTGGTTGCCATTTATTAATTGTCGTCCTGCCCGGGCATGTCCATGGCAGTAACACAAGCACAGGCACAGGTCCAGAACTATATCCGAGATATATGGTGAAGGGGTAAACCCTCGTTATACAAATGCCCCACTGCTGCTAAATATTTTTCATTGCTTATAATAATGGTTTAATACTTAACTCATTCAGTCCCAGCCATTTTCACTGAAGCAACCCCCTTCGCTCCCAATATAAACATGCTACCTACCTACCAAAAGAAATATTCTTCTTTCATAACCACAAAAAAAGTATTTTGTATCCGTTTTCGTTTTGCAGCAATTGGCATTAGAATATAACTAAGTTTCATTAGTACAGTATTCACAAACCTGTTGAAAAGAGCTTGTTGCATCTTGGCCCTGGCTGACCTCATACTCTGCTGCCACCTGCTGGCTGTTTTTTGTAATAACTACCATTGCTTTAAGCAAAATCTTCAGGTCAGAAGCTGCATCAAAACCTTCTGTATGCTCTAGGGGAAAAAACGTATAAATACGTTTTTGGGAGTGAAGGACAAAGTATAAAAAAAAAACAATTACCTATCATTTGAAAATAATCTGGTAATATTACTCTTAATACTGAATGGCTATCAGATTAGAACTTTTTGGGGGAAAACACATTAATGTGTTTTCTTTGGACAAAATATGACCTCACCTGAATTGCATTTAATCTGGACTGATCTATAGCAACCTGTAAAAATTTGCCATCTTATGAAATTTTTTGACTCAAAGATACATACATAGCCTACTACTAGGGATGTCCTGATCACATTTTTTTTTTTAAATGTGTAAGTTTGTAAATGAAGATTTCTATATGTCACACATGTCTCAGTGGCTTCAAACAGACGAGGATCCATCAGAGTGCTACCTAGACTACCCTTTAAATCACATTTGCGCAACGCAAGAATGTAAACACACATATACACTCACACACAAGACAAGCAGAAGGAGACGTCATAAGAAACACCTCAGGGTTGTTTTAACCTCGTGGCTTTCCTGTCAGTCTGCTCGTCTCCCACACTGGGAGAACGTGACACTACGCACTATATTGAACTTACACGAACGACACACTCTCGTAAACATCAAAGTGAATAACAATACGCACAATGCACATGCAAAGCTGCACAAGTAACATTCATTAATTTATCCAAACAATGAAGGGATAAAGTGTTTTTTATATGTATTGTAAATTATATGTATTTTAAATGTATATGTGTGTGTGTGTGTGTTTAAATATGTCAAATGAAAGTAGCAACTAAAATGCAGGGAAGTAAAGAATATAATTAGTGGTGTGTAACTGTATGTAGTATTAGGTGACAATCTAAAGAGATCGCTGTTCATTGAACATCATCAGTCGTCTATCATCGACAACGTTGCCAAATAACGAAAGATAATCCTTTAGGTGCACGTCTACAACATGATGATGTGGCAAGTCTCTACACTTTAGTATTTTATACCTGAAAAGTCTTTTTTTAGTAGTCTTTTTTTTTTAAATCTTTTTGGCAAATATAATATTGAAGTTGAAATCTAGCAAGAAAAAGCTATAGTGGCACTATGATGAGAAAAAAAGAAAATAACTTTTTTTAATCTGAGAAAAAAATTGAATATTATGAGACTTATGTCCAAATTTGTAGTTTTTTTTTTGTTTGTTTTGTTTTTTATTAAGAAAAAGTAATATTAATAAAATAAATTTAACGATGTTTCTCTTTTGGGGTAAGTTTAAATTGAGGGGGGATATTAGAATATGAGACTTAATTCAAAACTGAACAAGAAAAGTCTTGTATCGAGGTTAAAAAAATATATACAGTATTTATTGGTGCTGCTGTTAGCAACAGACTTAATTCTTGCTTCAGGAAATAAGGTATTTTCACCTTTGGTCGTCGTGGAAATTATTTAACTGTGGCAAAATGATTACAACTTATTGTGGAATTTGTACGATGACGACAAACTATGGACGTGTATCAGATTCAAATGCTGACAGAGGTCACACATGGACGATGACCCCTGTGAATGCGGACACAGCTGTGCAACACACACCTACAAACAAACACACACGCATACAGACAGACAAACGTCATGTTTTGAAGTCTTGGCATGGTTGAAGGAGCGTCACCTGACACCTGGCATGTGGTCATCTGTCCGGCTCGACAAGACGACCAGGGAACGACCTTTCATACAGACAACGCCTCAAACAAATCCCTTCACTGACTAGGCCGAGGAAGAGAAGAAGATGGACAATTGGGGAAAAAAAATATCCACTCCACTTTTCCTGGCATATTACACACACATACTTTCAAAACATACAGTATGCTTGGCTTCCCCAAACAAGCGCGTGTGTGTGCGAGCTAATAAAAGAGGCGGCGGCATTCCTTCCACACTTTAAAAAGCTCGGCCTGTCGGAATGGACTCTGAAGATGAGTCACAGGAGCTGCCAGGAGCTTCGCGGTTGTCCCTGCGCAGGGACGTCCCGTAACTAAAGAACCCCATTGCTTTTGGGCGACATCCCAACTGAAGATGTTTGAGGTAGCGGTGAGGTTCAAATCAGTATGTTTGGTTTTGATACTCTACCAGTCATATTTTTTAAACTGATCTTTAAAATCAAAAGCTAACAAAAAATGTAGTTGAAGGCCACGTTTCAAATTAGTGCAAGACTTGTTACATGTCAATCATGTTTCAGACATTGACGGTTTATTGACTGTCCAATTGATTAGAAGGTAGTTTAGCAACTTACAAACACACATGATAAGTATATGTATAGTATGAATAGGAAATACCGATACTGTTCGTCGCGGTAAGTAGAAGAAAGTGTGGCGCGATTGGGAGAAACTGATACAGTTCATGGAGTGAATGGTAAAAAAGTAATTTCTTAAGTTGTATGTTTATTATTTCACCATTAAAAGCCTTTTCTCAGTCATATTGTTGCGATGTTGTAGTTTGAGGTGTCACAAAAGCAAAAATTAAATAAATATTAGAATATCCACAAAAAGTGTTTTTGGTGAAATCATTCCTTGTCTGGTCATGTCCTGCTGTTGATTACCAAAGAATGGAAACCCTTGAAAGAGTCTGCTCATTTTTGGATAGGTTTGATACTTATATTGTGACAGAGCAGAAATTTTTGTGGGTCTTGAAAGATTAGTCAAGACATTTACCAATGTGGGCAATTCTGCTTTGAAAGCTGCTAGTAGTGAATGAGTTAAATAACACACACGCTCACTGAAACTCTTTGCGTCACAGTCCTGGTAAGCATGTAGCTTGGTTTGCGGCACGCGACCACAAACACAGCAGGTTCCGCCTCCAGAGTACTTTACAACATCCACACTGCAAGCCAACACAATCAACTGCTGCTGGATTTCAACTTGGGACCGCACGAGCCCAAGGAAATCAAGTCCAAGCATTGTGCTGGAAAAGGGAAACTGTATGCTACACGAAAAGTTATGTCTACAGAGGAACGAGAGTATTTCTTTCTGCTCACACTGCCTGACAGGTCTTACCCGATCTTTGTCGTCCGCTACGTCGCACAGCACGTCATCCAGGTCCAAGATGCCGCCGTCACCATGCTCCAGGCGGTGCACCTGCAGCCAGTAACTGGCGTCCTGGGAAGAAAACACAACATTGTTCCTTTAAAATGAACAGAAACATCTTACATGGAACAAGTGGGTGGCAGTAAAGTGTACTGCGGCATGCACAGGTCGCATTTAAAGGGATACTTTACTAATTTTGCAGTCAACATTTTGTCACTCATGAATTTGACAACGTCATTAATTTTTCATGTACAATTATCTTTAAAAACACATTTTGCCGCTTGCAGTTGACGGCTTACCTCACGTTTACAATCAATCAATCAATCAGATAAACAACATATCTTCCTCAATCCACTTTTAGACGTGATGCATTCATGGTCAAATCAAAGCATGGATATCTACAATATTCAAACGTCCAGATCACAAAGTAAAAATAGCTGGTAGTAAATGTCACCCAGTTCAAATTTGAAGCGGGTGGTGCACACAAACTTAACGACAAGTTGGCTTGAGCGTGATGACAAATGGATATCAACATGGAGGTCATCGAGCAGTTTTTGTGTCAAATACAAACGCCAGCGGGCAGACCAGAGATGCTCTCTGCCACTTTATAGCATCTCCGGGCAGACGGGAAAAATGTGTATGGCAAAACATTTAATACATCATACACCAAAAAGTGACAGAAGTGGAAATCTGATGTCACACATCCACTATGACCCACACAGACGTATACTACTGTAGATAAATACAGTATTTAACAAAATCTCTTAGAAGTCTAAATTGGTGCGACAGTAAAGCTCTGCAACACTGATGTACAACACTAACCATAGAATCTCTCCAAACATCTCCAAATGTATCCAAATGTGATCGACTCTTGTAATAATGCCGACCTACAACCTCATACACATAATCTTCTGGCCATGTTTCAAAACGAGTGCATTTTGGCAATATTATATATATCTATATCCCAATCTCTATATATATATACACACACACACACACACACATATATACATATTATATATATATATATATATATATATATATATATATATATATATATATATACATATACATATATATATATATATATACATATATATATACATATACATATATATATACATATACATATATATATACATATATACATATACATATATACATATACATATATATATATACATATATATACATATATATATATATATATACATATATATATACATATATATATATATATATATATATATATATATATATATATCCTTCCCAATCTCTCTCTCTCTCTCTCTCTCTCTCTCTCTCTCTCTCTCTCTCTCTCTCTCTCTCTCTCTCTCTCTCTCTCTCTCTCTCTCTCTCTCTCTCTCTCTCTCTCTCGAAATCAATGCTAGCAATTTTTCCTGACTGTTTGATGCTGAATAAAAATAATTGTCTTCACAAAAAAAAGGAAGGTATTCAGCTTTTTTTTTTATTTTTTTTTTTACTGTAATTATTTTGTTTTCAGCCACCTTGATCGCGCCAATGTAATAGATTAGATTAATATGCGATGGTTTGGATTAAAAAAGAAAAACAACAACGCTGTATGGATACATATTAAAACGAGGAATTATGCCCAAATATAAATCATTCATGACAAACGGATCACATCTCCCTTAAAATAACTGTGACCTACAGTGCTACTCTTTGGCACAAAGGCTTTAAGTACACAGTGCCAGTTGACGCTACTTCACCACAACGAAACACAACAATATATGAAATATTGGACAAGAATTAGTCATCACGAAAATCCGACGTGAAGTAATCGAACGCTGCTATTTAGCGTGCATGTTGCTAATAAGCCACCGACGCCGGTCGCTCGTTACTTATCCCATAAAATAATCCAGTGGTCAACTTCCTTTACCTACATTATTCTTATGAGCCTCAAAACACATCGAAAATAACTTTAAAATACCTAAATTTAGGGGGCGGTGTCATCCGTGACGTAATGCGATGACGCAGCATTGATAACTCAAAAAAAAATTAAAAACATCCCTCTATGAATCCACTTCAAAGAGCAAAGCCGTGACGACGTGTACACGAATGTCCACTGAACCAGAACCAGCAGAGAGCCGCGACGACAAGACGACGGGGAACAGTGGCACCGCCATTTTATGGAGCGGAGAACGGCCAAAATAAGAAGTGGGGAAAAAATGGAAGTGACGTCATCCAAACGCGGCGAGGACGAGGAGGCTGCATGTCAGGAGCTCGTGCACCTGTTCAATAATCTCAAGTGTTTTGACAGCATCTACCTGAACAACGTGCTCATTGACATGGAGGTAGGAAAAGTTCTAATCATTCCATAGTCATAGTTTAGTGTGTCAAATAAATGTGCTTACAGACTTCAACTGAAACTAAATGCTGAAGTTACAGTACAATTAACTTTTTTGTGTTTAACTGTCAACAGTTGGAACAGGGAGAAAAATAACCCACCTATACCGCCACATTTGTTAGCATGTCTTTTAAAGCCTCTCTAAAGTAAAAGTCTTCTTAATTTATCACTTAATTGTCGTTGACAATCCTGCCAAATTTGAATAGTTAAAAAAAATTACCAAGTACGTAAAATAATCAAATAAGTTTTCTAAATGGTGCAAAATCAAGCCACTCTCAGCTCTTGACGTATGTGGGCGTGTCCACTGAATGTGTTGTGACCACAACCCGCTCAACTATCAATCAAACACTACTTATGCAACTTGGAAAAAACGGATGTTACTTTTATCTCACATCTTTCTTATTCCTGAACAAAGCTAGAATATATCCCGCCAAGTCATTGTAGTGCTTTTTCACATCGTGACAACGAGGCACTTGAAAGTGGCGATGGCAGTGTGCAGCCCATGTCCACATGCTGGCTGCCAAGTCTAACTTAAAAAAAGTACAGATAAATAAATTACTAACAAAAAAATAGCTCAGCCTTCTTCTGCGCGGCTTACTTGCATGGCTAAAATGGTGAAAAAACATTTGTTCTGTTTCCACAATTAAGCCCAACATGATTCTCAATATTTGCACATTTTCAGCAATTGTCTCAAACATGTAGCAAGTATATAGAAACAAATAACCGCTAATGGAAAACCTACCGGCTGATAGAAAACAAGTTCTTGTTTACTTTCAAACTTGGCTCATAGATAACATGAGTGACATGACAGTGACAGCGAAATCCATGTGCCTGGTTTCTGCATACAGATCAAAGGAGACTTCAATCTTTTGTCCCTCTATCATCTACAAAGAGCTAACCTTCAAACATGTGCAATAAGATGGAATAGAAATCTCCAACACATGCATGCCAATTGCCAATGTGAAGCAAGCTATGGTGTACTTTAGAAGATTTTTAAAGACTTTTTTTTTTTTCCCAGTTGTTTATGAAATGCTCTAGAAATTAGATTAAGTTGACATGATTGTGAATCTCCGCCCTTTATCTGCATTGACATAAGGGTAGCAAAAAGTCAGACATCTCAAATTTTGATAATGGAAACCGTGCCTTGTATCATCGAGCAGCACAAACTACATTTACATAGCATCACTAATCGGGATAAGGTCACAACTCACAATTCCGTTTCTGAAACATTCAGGATATCCCGTTTACGTGTGAGTGGACAGTTACTACTGTATACATGGCAATTGGAATATCTCCTCTAACAGCAATATATGGAAAACGTCGCGACACAAATAGACGTTATTTCCGCTGCTTTATATTTAGGGTTGTCACAATACCAAAATCGATACCCCGGAAAATACTCAAAAATATAATCAGTGAATACCATTTTTGATACTGAAAAAAAAAAAAAAAAAAAAAACTTTCGAAATGCATAGAAAAATATTTTTTATTAACTCATTTGCTCCCAATAACTTGTTTTTTTTATATTTTAAGTGTCCCAAAGACGTATTTGTTTATGTTTTTATACTAGAGCATACATAAGGCTTTGATGCAGCCTCTCAACTGCAAAGAACGGTTGCAGAAATGGTAGTTATTACACAAACTGCCAGCTGGTGGCAGCAGAGCAAAGAAGATCAACCAGGGCCATGTTGAAAAAAAAGCTGTTTCCCTACAATTATAAGCAGATTTTTGAATAATGATGAAACTTAGCTATATTCTAATGCTAACTGCTGCAAAACAGAAACAGATAGAAATATACTTTTTTTCCCGATGAAAGAAGTCATGTTTCTTTTGATAGGTTCCATGTTTTTATAGCAATAGAACACAATATTCTGTGGGCCTTGCAAAATCAGTCAAAATCCAGTAAAACAGCCGGGAGCGAACGGGATTGCTTCTGTGAAAATGGCTGGGAGTGAATGAGTTTAAAGCGGGGTTTTCTGTTTTCACTCAAGAAAATGCACTATATAAATACAGGATGTATACCCATGAACTCCTTCTCAAACTACATCTCTGGGCTTCTGTTAATGTGTGGTGGAGATTTTTTCCTAAACCCCACCCCACCCCCAGCCTGTATTTTGCCATTTTGTGTTTGTTTTGTCAACAGCGGGACGTTTCTGTGGACAGACAGTTGTTTACCCCTCCAGCCAATTGCAGAGCGAGGGGTGGCGGGGGGCATGTCACTAACTGTCGCCAGACGGGGCCGGGCAAATTTGTCGGCTGCATCACGTCACTCCCGCAGCAACTTGACAGCACACACGGATTTTTTTCACTCACTCACAAGCTTGAGTGAGTGAAAAAAACAAAAAAAACAACTGTCTGTCTACAGAAACGTTCCGCTGTTGGCATGTTGCCATGTTTCAATGTTGGTTTCTTAGTACAAAGTAACAGAGATGGAGTCCATCGTAGTTGCAACTCCTAAGCTATGCCATGTCATGCTTTTCAACGGTACTATTGTAAACCAAACTGGAGCACCAGTAACCAACATGCCGACTTCCTCTATTTGGCAGTTCAAAGCATCGCAGAGCATCACGGAGAGCGACGTCTCAATGCTGGAGTCCCTGATGGACTTTATGGAGGCCAGAAACCACCATGACAACTCCGACTCGGACAGCGCAGATTCCGGCAGTGATAACTCCATCCAGAGCAGCGGCGTAGACGATCCGGACAGTTTTGGCGATTAGCCAATGACAAAGTCACGTCATTTTTAAACATCCAAAGACTTTACAAAAAAGGGTTCGGTGGTAGCGCACTTTTTCAAGGGTTCAGAATCTTGACAACTTACTAACTAAAGTTGTTAAAAATGTATCAATACATTTTTTTTTACATGTCAAACACTGTTTTTTTACACACTTTTTAATTAAAGCAACTGTACCTCAACTATGTTTTCGAATCTATCAGTGACCCTGTTGTCGGCAGATAAATATTTTCTAACTTTCCAGGCGTCGCAACAGGTGCAACATGTCAGTTTCAAACCAGAATATCTGAACTGAGGTGTATTTCACAAAGCAGGTTTACTGATCTGTGTCAAGAAACCGTGAAATGTGGGAAACTCAGCGTCTTCCGTTTCAGGAATCGGAGCGCCATTGAGACAGTCTTTTAAGTCTGGTGGTAACTCCAGGTACAACTACTCAGCATTGATAGAATTCACTGGAATCAGCTGTGCTAGAACCGAAAACGCAGAGTTTCCTATCTGAGGGTATGTCAACTCGTTCAGGGTTAAATCTCACAGTTTGTTGAACCGGCTTTTTGAAATACACCCCTGTTCAATTTCGGGTAAGGGTTCCTGAGACTTTTTTTGTTTTGTTTTGTTTTTTGTGCAACCTGTTATGATAGACATGTTACATCCAAGTTTGTGTTAATTGGTGAAATCTGTTTCACATGCTTTTTATTTTCTAACTTTCCAGAAGGTGCTATTAAGAAACTTTTTATTTTTTATTTTTATTTTTTGGAAGCCTGAAGAAAGGCATTCGTGGAAGAGGCCTGTGAAATGGGGAGTCCAACTCAAAAGAATATCACATTTGAATAGAAAATAAAATGCAATATAAAAACAGCAACTGCACATTTTTCACCTTAGCTGGAGACTTCTTGTGATATTAACCTTTTTTTTTCTTTGAGATCTAAGAGAATAATATGAGATTAAGATTGCGGATTAGGAGGCCAGATGGAAGCTTCCAAACATCTTCAAATGTAGACGGAAAAAAGTAACCATTTGCGGCAAACTGGCATTGATCCTCTCAGCGGGTGAGGTGAATTACCAACAGATTACATACAGTAACAAGAAGCTTTACTGGCACTTTACTCAACACATTGTCTTTTTATTGCTTTGTGTTCCTCAACTGCTTTCCAGATGATTTACAGCATTTATCAAAGAATGAAGAGAACAGGTTCTAAATTTGTGCGTATGACTGAAATTTAGAGCGTGCATAAATACAGAAAAATCCAAATCAAATATGCGGAAACCTGTCATACATCATTCAAATCAAAGGATGGATGAATGGGGTATATGCAACGGAAGAGGCGGGACTGTTTTTGCACATGAGGTTTGGTTCCGGTTCGGTTTGCGACGTGTAGGCTGTGTGCTTCCGACTTTGTGCCTCTCGGTTGCGCGTTCGCAACCCGGACCGGAATCAAAGCTCATGTGCAAAATCACGGAAGTCGGAAGTCCCGCCTCTTCCGTGGCATATAGCCCATTGTGTCTTAAAGAGCCTGGACTCAAACCCGAGTCCTTAATCGAGATTAATCGGTTATAATAGTTGCAACCCTTAAATGAGCATTTGAAAAATGTTCAACAATTTAACAGCAATAATAAATAAGCCATCAAACTACAATTATTTGAGGAAACATTTTGTAGTAGTTCTAATTAGATCTCAGCTTATGGAATGAAGTGTCCATTAATTGTCTTTAAATAGTATGAGTGGCCTTGACTCAGTGGCCTTTTCCCATCGCTTGTGGTGTCATCACGCACTGTAATGTGCGTGTGCTTGTGTGTGTATGTGTGTATGCACAATGATGATAACAGTGTTAGTGAGGTTGAACTTGACACAAAGCACCCTTTCATTCCGGTAGAGTAAATAAATACAACCAGTGAGATGACTGGCCGGGAGAAATTGTGTGTTAAGGTAAAGTCAGTCACCACCTTTTCTAACAATGCTACACTTTTTCCATTGGCTGATTTCAAGAAACTCAACTAAACAGTGTGTCCACTCCACGCAGTAAGTTTATTTTATGCCTGCAACCAAATAGTTGTCTTGAGTGCCAGCCCACCCACTCAGTGTGAAATTTAACAATAAATAAAATCTTCAGTTATCTATTTCTTAAAATGTGAGCAGCCCCACTGTGATGTGAGTTTGGACATTTTCCAAACACGCTCTCAATCGCCTTCAAGTAATCTCCGACACATTCAGCAAATTGGGAGTTAAAATAAACATAAGGAAGGACAAGGGCATCCCACAGGAGCCGCCAGTGTTCACATTCTAGACTTCTACTGTGGGTCCTCAGTTCACGAGTGGCCCGACTGTGACGGTAAAATTACTAGCTCCCCGCGCTAATGATAGCAATAATAAGCGGTGTGAACTGAGTACAAGTCCAAAGACCTTGTTGATGACTTGACTGTCGCTTTCCAAGTGTTTATGTCAGCGGGTCACACAAACCAGCCACAACGCTTCTTGTGTAAACCGTGTTTACATAAAAAGGGACTAAAATGTTAGCGGAGGAGTAGCTAGCTGTTACGCACTTAATGTAATGGTTGGATTAAGTGTGAGTTGACTGCTCATGCCTGGAGAGTGACGCACAGGATGACGTGATTGAAAAGCGACACGTGTTATTATCTTGGATGCTAAATTAGCATAGCGACCCAACTATTAGCCCACATAGAAATATTACTGATAGAGGCTTATATCGTACCATAGGCATTTTATTAATGTGCAACAATACAGTCATATCGCAGTTAGCTTTTTCCGGTCTCACCATATTGTGGATTTTCAAATTGTACACATCTAATTTTGGATTGTGGATTTTTGCGATATCACTATAAATGACTTTTCTAAACAGACTAATGTTACCGCAGACTGCAATAAGCATGAGCCAGGAGGAAAAAGAGTTGAATGTCCAGTTCGGGATCCTTTTACACTTAACTCATTCACTGCCATTGACGGAAAAAGACGTCAAATGATGCATTTTTTGCTGGTTTGGCAAATGAATGTGTTAATAAATAACTAAAAAAAAAAAGAAATCAAATTGGCCCTTGCAGCTTTCTATTTTTCTGTTTGTGGCCCTCAGAGGAAAAAGTTTGGAAACCCCTGCTGTACATTATATCAACAATTTATAATTGTTTCATTGATTTTTACCATGTTTAAACAATGGCAGTGAATGAGTTAAAAAAAAAAGAAAAAAAAAAGAAGATACTGCAAAGCAGAAATGGCTTACAGAACAGCACGTCTAGGAGATGACACAATAGATAAACATTCTTAGCTAATTTAATGTATTATACTGCAACTAATTAGAACATACTGTACTGCGTTTTGCACACAAAATCTCTCCAACGGTTTTAAAGTGAAGGCCTCATCACTAAATCTTTCATTCTGTCAATGAATCCTTCTGTTCCAAAATTCAAATTCACTATTTCAAACAGTTCTTTAAAAAAAAAAAGAGCAGCGGTTGGGGGGAGGTAGGGGTTGGAGGAGAGTGAAACCCGAGAAAGGCTCACTGGCGTAAAACAATGGCGCCATTGAGAGAAACGCTTGTATCGCACCAGAACAGGCGGACGCTTTACAGTCCGACATCTATAAATAGTCCGCATGACACACAGGCAGAAGGGATTAGTCCGTATTTATACTTTTGTTTATTCTACGAGAAAAAAGCTTGTGTGTTTGTGTGTGTGCATGAGGAACGTTCATGACGCAAATGATAAATGATGGCAAGGATGGGAGACCGTTTTTCACCAGGCACAAACAAAACTCAGCATCCATAATTCAGCAGGAAACAACATTCCATGCTTGATATAACCCCACGTGACGTCCCACGCGGGGATTCCACCTTTAAAGTCCAAATAACATACTCTTATCGGACATCAAAAAGTTTTTTTAAGTTCGGTATTGGTCACTTACAAAGTATTTCCTGTGCATTTCCCACAGGCAAATGTTTCCTCCGACTCATTTTATTGTACAGCTCACAATGATATCTCATTTTGGATGAAATTATTTACTTGAAAATGTTAGTAAAAATTATACGTTACCTTTGTTTTTGTTTTTTTTTGTTTGTTTTTTTTTAATGAAAAACCTGACAGCAATTCTAGATGTGGTATAAGGAATATTATTATTTTTTGTACAATTATTTTTATTTATTTATGGATGCAGAATGTAAATCGATTTATTTTGTACGGTTTCTTTTTTACCAACTACGATTTTGCAATAAATCCTTATCATTAATATAATTTATTTTATTTAAATTCAATGACCAAGGAAATTTGCATATAAAGTATCTGTTAGTTAAATCATTTTATATTGATATTTTAAACTCATAACTGACAGGAAAAATGTTCAATACATCCTTATTTTAATGTATATGTACATAATTTATTTTAGTTAAATCAATGATTGCATATATATGATAATATGCAACATAAAAATAAATGCATACATTATTTATACCAAATGATTAATGATAATTTTAACATTTTAAGGAGCTCATTGATGAATAATCAACAATTATTTTCAATATTTGATTATTTTTGATCAATACAAAATAGAAAAAAATAAATGTGCAAAAAACTCAGTAATTGTAAAGAATGAATAATTATTTTATATATTTTCTAGACTTGCACAATTCCAGAGAACATTAGCAATACATTTTACTGTTTTACTATTTTTATTATGTAATTGTTTTACAATTTTGTATATACTACATCATATTTTAATAACCATCTTTCTATCATTTGGACTGGTAGAAAGTGTTTTTCTTTACCACATGTAGGTTGCGTGTGCGCACGTTTGAAAACTCCTTTGAGCGTAACACAACGCCCTGCTCTCGATCGCATTACAACAGTCTTGTCCTTTGAGCAGGCCCTAAAGCCAAGGATGTTGTCTGCATCTGCAGCCACAGCAATCAACGAAAGATTCTCAGGACCTGTCAATACAGACAGTCAAGCTGTCGCGAGACGACCTGGCGGAACGGTCATAGCCCGAAGATAACTTGGGAGCTTAGCATGGAGATGTTTATCATGTTGTGGTTTGTGGGACATGACAACAGGATTTCCCGTCTGCCTGAGAGGAGGTGGAAGTCATTTAGACAAAAAAAAAAAAAAAAAAGCTGCAGATGCTTTACAGAGAATGACTTCATTCAGAAAACTAATTGTTTCTTTACACAAGGATTTTGTTTATTTATAGTTTATTACACGTCACTTCATGGACAACCTGCATATTGCAGAGCTCTAATTTTGAGCTGCAGATGAAATATCTCTCACCGGGTCATCGCAGGGTTGTTGAACGCCGCAACAGTGAGGTACTCTAAAGCGGCCACACCTGACCAAAATTGCTGGGCTATCAAAAATCCACACTCTAAAAACAGTTGGATCAAGAGTAACCCATTTATGGATCAAAAATGAACCCATCCACTTTATGGGTCAATTTGATCCAACTTCTTGGGTTGTTTGAAACAAAATGACCCAAATTCTGAACTCAGTCAAGGATCTGACCAATATTTATGAGTTGTTTTTAGTGTTGTTACGATACCGATACTGGTATCGGCAGAGGTGCCGATTAGTGATAGACCGATATGGCTTTTTCAGGGCCGATGCCGATACCGATTATTAGTTGTCAAGGAGGCCGATAACCAATATTTCAAGCCGATTTTCATTTGCAGTAAAAGAGAAAATAATAGCATAAAAAAATAAATTGCCTTTTCTTTTAATTTTAAACATATAAACAATAGACAGCTTTGTTTAATTAAAAATTCTAACAGAAATTGTAGAAATTGTAGGGAACTTCCAGGGTCATCAGCTTGTGTTAAGCTAAATTCAAAACTAAGCAAGTAAATAAATAAATAAATAAATAAATAAATAAATAAGTTTCCTACTGTAAATAAAGTTTTCCATAATTTCTAAATGTGTTTTTTTTTTTTTTAAGCATTTTTAGTATTTTTTGGGGGGGGTTGCAGTGACTAAATAAATAAATAAATATTTTTCTAAAGTTTCCTACTGTAAATAAAGTTTTCCAAAATTTCAACAATTTTTAAATTTAATTTTTTTGTAATTATTATTATTTATTTTTTTTATAAATTAAAAAGTGTTGGGACTTCCCAGTGTCAGCAGTGACAAATGTATGCAAAATTAAATGCATTTAATTTTGGGTTTTCGTCAGGGTTCAAAAGATCTTCGCAGACAGTGACAAATTGTCTGAATATGTTTGAAATGTATTTGCAACAAGTAAAAAATGTCTGTGCACATCTTGCAAATCCTGATAAAACATTTGCTGCGTTCGCAAGCATTCACTGTTAGGTGCGATTCCAGCTTTTATCGGCCTTCAGTTTCGTAAAAAGGCCGATGCCGATATTGGTCAACATGCCAAATATCGGCACCGATAATCGGCCCGGCCGATAATCGGTCTATCCCTAGTGCCGATACTGCATTAAAACAGTGGTATCGGTATTGGTGAGTACTCACAAGTAACATGCCGATACCATTAATTCCAACGCTACTTTAGGATTTTGGATGCAGCCTCTTGTGTCTTGCTCGTGCACGACATTCACTGGTATGTGACGTGTTCACTGCATGCCGATCTAAGATATCTTATTGGACATTGAATGCTCTGAACCAATAGCAGGATAGCTTTTTCATGTTGAGGAAAAAAAAAAAACATAAGTATATCGGTATCGACCGATACTGCAAAGCTGGGTATCGGTATTGGGGGCCAAAAAACGGTATCGGAACAATACTAGTTGTTTTCCACTAAAAGATCCATTTCTTGACTTAAAGTTGGGTCAAATTGACCCAAGTAGAGGATCGGTCCATTTTTTACCCATAGTTGTGTTTTTTTTAAGAGTACATTCTTCTATTTTTTCTGTGAGATGTGCGTACACTCACAGAGACAACAAGGCACTCTCAAGCAGCCGCCCCAGCATGAAGCCTCCGTTTCTGCCCCCTTTATTGCTCTATATTGCCTTTATCTGCATGACTTGCATGCACTCACGGTAGACAACGAGGCACTTGAAAGCAGCTATGCCAGTGGACTATCCGAAAGGGAGATTTATTTTCAGGGTGGAGCCATAGGCAGCTAGCTAAATGCTCAGACTCAAAAATGGGGGTCACAGGGTGGTGAGCAAAGAAGTTTAAGTTGCATGCCGTACGGAGTAATATATTTACTTGTTTACAGCCGCTGAAGTTTGAACTGTGCCAATAATGTTAGCATTAGCCAAAGTATTAGCACCACAACCAACCACCTTTTGGTTTTAATTGTCTATCGGCCAAAATTTTTTCCGTATGTCCCTAGTCTTGAAACATCCATCCATTTCCTATCCACTTGCTCCTCACAAGGGTCGCGGGGTTGCAGGAGCCAATCCCAGCCGGCTTCGGGCAGTAGGCGAGGTACACCCTGAACCGGTTGCCAGCCAACCGCAGGGCACACAGAGACGAACAACCATCCACAGTCACAAACACACCTAGGGATAATTCAGAGCAATCTTGAAACATGTATAATTAATAATTATAAACGGAATTCACTTTTACAGGGTCTATTATTAAACTTTGATCATCAGTGGGACATTTTCATTGGCTGCACTGAAAATCAACAGGGTTTTTGTTCTGCCCTCGCTTCAACACTACTATTAAAAAAGCAATGAGCATCATTTTATAACTTGCGTGGTCACATCTAAGATAATCTTCCAGTCTTGGTGAAGACTTGTTTACTGTTTGCACCCTAACAGTGACTCAAGTCTGTCGATTTTGTCAAGCGTCTCGTGGGTCCTTCCCAGCTGTTGGCTTGTTATATTCCGACTGGTCCGCACATGTTGTGACTGAAGACGCCAACGCCCCCGCCGGCCTTCGTCCCAACTCCAAAGGTTGATCCCGTGACTAAAGTGTCCTACTTATTTGTTTCCCAGCTTCAGCCCTTCCATGCCGTCGTGTCAGGAAAATCCTGCAGTTTGCTCCAAACAAACGTCCTTCTTTCGCTGACCCGCTTTGTCTGCAGGAATGCCGCTAACGGGAGTAGAAGTAGAGCGTGTAGATGTGTTCTGTTAAAGCAGCTGTCAATCATGGCAACAAAATGCACATTGCATGTAACCAGAAGTGCGTAAGATGTAATTAAATAGCACATGCAGAATATATACAGTGCATCTGGAAAATATTCTCAGTGCTTCACTTTTTCCACATTTTGTTGTCACGGTCTTCATTCAAAAAATGATTTTTTTATTTATTTACTTTTACACAAAATTCAATCACCACAACCCATAACAACAGCTTGAACTCATTTGTGCATTTCTATCCCATAGTGACAAACAATAATGCCGCAAATTTATATGGCACCCAGTATAATCTATTCTGCGGTATACAGTATTTGATCTTTTTGAATATTTTGGATATTTTTGTTTCCATGTGTATATAAAGCACTTCACCAGCTTGGACATCTTGCCCCAGTTTTTGCCTATACAGGCCTGCCATGCACTTGTAAATATAAACCTGAACTGGCCACTTCATTAGGTACGCCATCCCATAACATCCAAAACAAAATGTCCAACAACACTGCCAGTGAATAACATGTTTTTACTACAACATACTGAGAGCTGTTTCTAATATTTTGCCCGTATATGTACATTCCTCCCCTAATTTGTTGTTGCAATCTGACAGCCAGCGGTCGCATGACGACAAACGACAGGGCTCCGAGTCCTTTCCACGAAATAATCCCACACTCTGCCCTGTGTCCATTCACCAAATGTTCCCAGCCACTCGCAAATAATCCTCTTGTTCCAAAAATACAGAATTAAAAAAACAACAACACAAGTCTTGTGTCATTTTTTGTCTCTCTACGTCACAGGAGTGTGACGCACCTGGAGCTCCATGGCAACCAAGCGTCACAACAACAATAACAACAAAAATCCAAAACTGTTGCAGTGAATGGTCACACTTTTGCTTTTAAACTGGAAAGACGATGTCAAATGTTAATGTTCTTAATTTTCGTACAAAGTGAAAGCAAATGTTAACAATTCTTATTAATGTCCTTTGTTTCCAAAAAGTTGCTCAAGACTAGTTTCTCGCTTCAGGCTAAACTAACGCATCAATCTACAAGTAAGAGCCATAAATATCTCATCTTCCAAACACCAAGTGATTTGAAATGAAACAAGATGTGCTTGAACTGCAGACTTTAGGTTTTAATTCAAGGGTAATTACTAAGGGTGTCACGATTTCGATTTTTTATCGAAATCGATCGAAATTACGTCACGATTTCGAGCATCGAAATAGAAGAGAGGACACACGATTCGATGCCCCCCCCCCCGCGCCCGCCGCCACCGCCACCTCCCAGGAAAGCAAATGAGACGCAGCCATTCAGCTACTAGCTAACGGCACTTGTTAGCTGACTTCTCCTGCAGTCATGATGGCAAGCGCGGACAGACACAGCAATGGTGCTTCAAGCCGCTCCCGCTTCTCTCGTCACCAGTTTGGAAACATTTTGCGTTCCCGGTGAGTTATGTCGACAACGTTCACGTTGTCGATAAAAAGACCACAGTTGCAAGATATGCTATGTGCGCGTACTGTACTCGGCCACGGTGTTACGCCCGGCTCGTCAAGGGGAAGGGAAGTAACACAATAACAGAAAATATAGAGTAGATAAACACGGGTCGACTTTAACATCTGAGTAGTTTTAATTGAAATTTCAGGCAGGGGTTTGACAAGGGAGTGAAAGTGGAAGGTGAACAAATAATAACCGCATTTGACAGAACTGACAGAACGGAGGAGAAACAATAACTAATAGGGGTATAATACACGGATACACAATAGCGTCGCGCTGGCACAGTCGTCCAATCGGAGTGTCGCGCTGGCACAGTCGTCCAATCGGAGTGTCGCGCTGGCACAGTCGTCCAATCGGAGTGTCGCGCTGGCACAGTCCTCCAATCAGAGTGTCGCGCTGGCGCATTCAAACTGAATGGCCCGAGCCGCCAGCCGTAACAACGGGAAACACGACAAACATGACGGGACATTTACGCAGGCATCACAAAGATTTAGATTTATCAAATTCAACTAGAAGTGGGAAAACAACGGTCCAACCAACTATTTCATCCTCATTTACAGTGAAACTTCCACACACTTCAGCTCGCGCGAAACGCCAGATCCATAGGTCTATTTATAGCAGCAGACCTGCAGCCTTGGAAAACGCTGGATTCAAACATTTAATTAGTGTACTTGAACCACGCTACAGTATGCCCAGCAACTGTAAATGTTGGGATATAGTTTGTTCAGGCTGTATTTGTTCCATGACTTTGGATACAATATATTTTTTGTTGTTGTTGCACATTGCACATTATTTTAAGAGGAACGCACAGCACACTGTTGTAACCAAAAACAGTCAATAGATGGCAGGCACCCACTGTGACTTTTTGTTTTTGTTTTTTTATTTTTTATTTTACACTTCAGTAAGAACAAGACGGTTAACTTTATATTGTAAATAAATTCTTTGAATTTGATCATTCCTGCCTAATGTCAATTATCATATATTACATAAATTTACACAAAAATAATATGGAAATTGCATCACCTATATGTAGCCGATCTTTTGAAATAAGATTTACTGTACAATGAATAGAACCAATGATCATAGACTAGCCTTAGCCTACAGAAGCATATGCCTCTGTGTTATAAAGTGGGGGAGCGGAAAAAAAAAAAAAAAAAAAATCGAAAAAAAAATCGAATCGTGACCCCAAAATCGAAATTTAAATCGAATCGTGGAGTTGGCGAATCGTGACACCCCTAGTAATTACGTCCAAATCAGGTGATCGGTGTATAAATTACAACAGTGTGCCTCCCACTTTTTAAAGGACCAAAAGCAATGGGACAATTGGCTGAGTGGGCATGCATGGCTACTAGGGGTGTTAAAAAAAACAAAAACAAATCGATTCGGCGATATATCGCGATACTACATCGCGCGATTCTCGAATCGATTCAATAATCGGCAGAATCGATTTTTTTAATTTATTTTTTTAGGATTCACACCTTGAGCATGGAAGAATGTTATATGAACGGAACATTAAGCCTTAATATTTTATTTTAATCCTGTTCAAACATGAAACAGATTACAACCTCTATAAGACTGAAATTTCAGATAAATAAATAATACATTTTCATATAAATCTTACACTCTACAAGCTTACTGATTAGTATTTTCTAAATTTGAATGAAAAAAATCGCAACAATCGACTTATAAATTCGTATCGGGATTAATCGGTATCGAATCGAATCGTGACCTGTGAATCGTGATACGAATCGAATCGTCAGGTACTAGGCAATTCACACCCCTAATGGCTACCACAGGAAATGCTTCCCTTTGTATTTGTTGATGTTGTGACTGTTGACAAAAAGAGCAGGATGAATTCTGAAGTGATGGCGGTTCACAGTGCAGAGTAGATGGATAAATAATAGGGGTGTGAATTGCCTAGTACCTGACGATTCGATTCGTATCACGATTCACAGGTCACGATTCGATTCGATACCGATTAATCCCGATACGAATTTATAAGTCGATTGTTGCGATTTTTTTTCATTCAAATTTAGAAAATACTAATCAGTAAGTTTGTAGAGTGTAAGATTTATATGAAAATGTATTATTTATTCATCTGAAATTTCAGTCTTATAGAGGTTGTAATCTGTTTCATGTTTAAACAGCATTAAAATAAAATATTAAGGCTTAATGTTCCGTTCATATAACATTCTTCCATGCTTAAGGTGTGAATCCTAAAAAAAAAAAAAAAAAAAAAAAAAAAAAAAAAAAAAAATCGATTTTGCCTATTATTGAATCGATTCGAGAATCGCGCGATGTAGTATCGCGATATATCGCCGAATCGATTTTTTTTTAACACCCCTAATAAATAACAAAAAGCATCCAGCAAAAGGAAACAATTTTTTAAGGTAAAGTAGTAGAATGTTATGCAATATCCACGTCAAACACCTGACCTAAAGACAAAACTGAATGGAAAATTCGCCAGTTGCAGTGGAGGACTGACAGAGCATCATTAGGGATGAAATTTAGGGTCTGGGCGATATGGCCAAAAAATAAGTCATTTTTTAGGACGATTGCAATTTCAACTGAATAAATCCAACAAACATTTATTTAAAGATATTTTGATTTTTTTTTTAAATGAATGTGCAAAATCTTCAGACAACAATAAATTAAACTGATTTTAAATCAGCTTTAATGACAATTTAAGATTAATAGCTAATGCCGCAATTAAGTAATTAGTAACTATTGCAAGCACGTCTTGGAAATAACCCATCCAGCATTCTGCCACTTGTGCGAAATTACAACTCAAAATAACATTTGAATACAAACAGAATTTAATAAATCAACACCAGCTTTGACTGTTTCAAATCACAATTTATCATTTTGAAATGATGAATTAAATTAATTTGATTTACTACCCAGCCCTAGTCTGTTTATGTCATTGATGCATTCCACACTTCAAGTTGTAATTGAATGCAAAAGATTCGCAACCACGTATTAGAAAGTCATAGTATTATTTATGATTGTTCATTTGTCCCATCAATCTTGCTCCCTTAAAAGGTGAGAGGGATTATACAAATTTTTATTCTACAAAAGGTTGTTAATCATCTGACAACGGTAGTTCATCTGATCCTTCAAATAGATAAATGATCTTAAATTCTGCAGTTAAAGCACAATTCCTTAGTTTCAGTCCCAATCCATCGTGTTTTAGAGCCAAAAAGATGAGAACTGTGTTTATGTCCCAATATTTATGGAACTGAATGCTCACTCAGTGTTCCTCCTTGTTAAATGTTACAAACAAATGGACAATACCCATCCCACAAACTAATATCTGATCACAAAAAGTTATTCCATACCTGTTGGTAGCTAGCTAGCTAGCTAGATGGCTAAGTAATGTAGCAGTCTGCGTCTTCTTAGAGAGCTTCTTCAGATTACAAACAAATATACAACAGTCGGACTCAACCCAGATAGAACTCTTTGCTCACAAGTTGGTCAATACCAGCTCCAAGCTGATTAGCATTGCCTAACATAGCGGTGTACATCTGACATAGTGATCCTTCACATTAAACATCACTAACAGACGGACATCAATCATAGATGATACAAATTAAAATCTTTCATTTACAAACGTTTTGCTACATACAAGATGCTCGAAAGCTAGCTCAGCTAACTAGTCTACAGCTTCACTTAGTGCTCCTTCTTGTCAAACAGAAGATTAGCAGCAGTCTTTTGCTTCCAAAAAGTTGGTCATTGTGGTGTACTGTTTAATGTGAGCGTCCGGTTTAGGGCCCAGCTGCTAATTGCCGGCAGCCATGTGACGAATGTGTCGGTTCAATGGCACAAAGACTCCAAAAGCACAATTATCGGTCGCCGTGGTAACCTCTTGTATATCAATTTTTAAAAAGCATCGGCGGCGGCGGGGGCTGATTTGTGAGCGTAGATTAATGATGACTGTTTCTACTTAGGATGATGAGGCTTTGTGGGCTAAATATAGAGCACAGTGCTTCCTTTGACCGCCTGCTGATGATTGGCCCGCGGGCAGAGCAGACTTCAACTTCATTACTCATCTGCTTCGCACCTCCTTCACCCTCCTCAGGCTGAATCCATATTCGTACATAAACATGAACAGTAGCTCATAGGTTCAAGAAGCTTCATATGATGACTGAGTTAAATAAATAATAATACTAATAATAATAATAAAGTCTATAGAACCCATGCCTGAAATTTAACAAGAAGTTAGCCATTTTGATTTAAAGCAGCCATTACATACCACTACAGTAAAGCTATTTTTTATTAATTTATTTTTAACTCGTTCACTCGCAGCCATTTTCACTGAAGCAACCCCCTTCACTGTTCTACTGGATTTTGACTGATTTTACATTATTGTGTTCTATTGCTATAAAAACATGGAACCTACCAAAAGAAAGATTAGTCTCTTCTTTCATCAGGAATAAAAAAAGTATATTTGTATCTGTTTCCGTTTTCAGCAATTAGCATTAGAATATAGCAAAGTTAAATCATGATTCACAAATCTGTTGAAAACAATGGGAAAAATAGCTTGTTGCAACATGGCCCCGCCTGATCTCTTATACTCTGCTGTCACCTGCTGACCGTTTTTTTGTAATAACTAACATTGCTTCAAGTGACCGCTTCAGGTTAGAAAAAAAATAATAATTTTTATTTTTTTTTAAAACATAGAAATATGTTTTTGGGAATAAGGGACAAAGTATTAAAAAAAACGTATTTAGACGTTTTTGGGTTTGAATGAGTTAATTAATTAAAGACATCGACATTAAATTGTCTACCACATGTCTATTACAACAGGACAAAAAAAAAAGTCTCACAGAAGTTACAAAATCAAACACAAAGTGTGCCATTTTGGTTTGTAGCAACCATTTTACACTCTACTGCGCACTCTGCAAAGTAGAAACATAAAGTTTCCTAAAATTTGGAAAACATGTCAACCATAATGATGCATGAAAAAGTGGACTCATGCACAAATTTAAAAACACATCGCTCATTTTTGTTTGAAGAGGCCATTTCCTAATCGTGCCACCTGGAAAGTTGGGGGCTAATGGACTGAAGGTGTTAATAGTGCCTAGACTTTAAAAATACGGGCCTACATAACAATTTAGGTCAAAGCATTGTAAGAAGCTGAGTTTTGTGGTCATAGTGAGCATTACACAACACATTTTACTGTTATGTGCGGGCTTGTTTCCAAAACAGTGGCAGACTTTTACAATTGTACAAGCAGAGGCTAACTTGAGGTCAGTATGTTACTCTGCACAGTTGTCCTTTACAATGGCTATTCCTAGTGTCCTTCAAATACAATTCAGTCATTTTACAATGCAGTTAAACTCAGGTCATGCCTCCCACGTGCTGTACAGTCGTCTAGCCTCTGGCACTGACACATAAAACCAGAGTTAGGCGGCGTGTGTTGCCCTCAAAGAGAAGGTTTTATGTGAGGGGACAGTACTGGAGTGTCATTGGTTGATAAAACGGGACGAGGAAACACGTTGGGGTTTGACAACGACACCCATATAAAGTGTAAAGGCAAGGTAGTAGTAGTACTCGAAAAGGCTTGTCCACAACGTTCCCAAACAAAGCAGCCAAACACTTAATTGTCACCATGTTTTTTTTTTTTTTCAGATGTTCTCCCAGGTCAAAACTAGGGATAGACCGATTATCGGCCGGGCCGATTATCGGTGCCGATATTTGGCAGTTTCACAAATATCGGTATCGGCCTTTTGACCAATCTGACAGCCAATAAAGCGGGTATTTTGAACACATTATGATCATTTTAAACCTTCTGCAAAAATCTTTTGAAACTTTTTATGAATCCTGTTGAAAACCCCAAATTTGCTACGTTTGCATTCATTTTTTGCACAGTGAAATACAGGAACTTTTCATTCATGGATTTATATTTCAATTTCCACTTTATAAATAATGATGCTGACACTGGGAATTCACTACAAAAAGTTAAAAAATAAATAAATAAATGTTGAAACTCCCTGCATTTTTTTAAAATATATTTTTTAAACAAAGCTGTCAATATTGTTTAAAATTGAAAGAAAAAGTACTTTTGAATTTTTACACTAATATTTTCTCTTCTACAGCAAATAAATATCGGCTTGAAATATCGGTTATCGTTCTCCTTGACTACTAATAATCGGTATCAGTATCGACCTTGAAGAAGCCATATCGGTCTATCACTAGTCAAAACATAAAGGTCTAGGTTGAACGACAAGGTCAAATATGCCTAACTCAAAATTCAAATACATTTTTTATTTACTAGGTTTTCTAACACCTAGAAGGAAGCAAGCTGCTCAGCTGGTTCCTTTTTGGTGGCAATCAAGCTCTACCTACATGGGAAGGCCTCAGGTTAATTTTATCAGTGACAAAGTGGAAAATGAATTGCCAATAAACCTCATCAAGTCACATGGCAAATTAAAGCTGGTAATGAAAGCTTTTTATAGCTGCCATTATTTGTCACTATATGGCCTCATATGATGACATAATGACCTGGAAACATTAATTCACCACTCTCAAAATCCATAGAAATACACACAGGTCATCATAATCCACAAAAGTGGAAGTAAGGCTCTTGACTGCCCTGAAATAGTGGCAATTTGCCCCTAGAATTTGAGATTTTGATCGACTTGTGCGTAAACGTGCTATTTTTTTGTATAATTACTATTTGAATTTTTTTTTTTTTTTTTTTTTGCTGCTCCACACTTGATCTAGTTTAACAACTAAGAAGGGTCGCTTCCATTGAACTTTTGCTGATTATTGTTTAGATTCTGTGCAGATTCTCAGTCTCCCAGGTCATACATAGTCATCTGTAAATGTCCTCAACAACAGTCCAGTCGCATTCTTTCAACTTTTACTGTAAAACTATTTACGTTCTGCAGAGGCGTTCAAGATACATCTCTACAGGGCCATGTCATATTTTTCAAGGTGCATTTTCCCTCCCGAGCAGCGTCAGCATCATCGGGATCATCGGGGAAGCTCTTAATCCCGCATTGTGCCGGTTATGGAAGCGGCAACCTCTGGCTGGTGACAACCAAATGAACCGGAACGTCATCGGAACGCACGACTCCACACGAGGAGCCGGCTTTTATCTCCAGCATGTATCCCGCGTAACAGCAGACGACTCCAGGTCGGATCAGGTGACAGATTGCGCAAACTTTCATGGAACTGACTCAAGACAAAAAAACAATCAGACCTCAGATGTTTCCTTTCTCGTCTGAAATATCTCGTCTTTTAGATTTACAACTTGTCATTATTGACACTTCAACATGGATTAATAACAGCAGGTTGTGCCACAAATTTCACTTAAATGTAACAGTCTGCTCTATAAATAAGTTTAGTAGAGTTGGTTTGTGTAACACAAGACTTTTAAGGTTAACGTCAGTTGAGTTTGAAATCACTTTTCTAATTATTTGGGATCATCATTAACGAAATCAAACATTTTTACTTGTGATTTTCCGCCATTCGCAATAGAGCTTGGTCCCAAACCACCACGCGAGGGGGTTCACTGTAAATCACTTTTGAATAAACGTTTTTTGACATCCTGAGTAATTCTCGTGGCATTACATGTGCGACTCAATTTAGTGAGGAGGAAAAATGCTGAAAGTGTTCTCCCAACAACTTTTCATGTAAAAATTGCAACTTCACAGAAAAGAGGATGCAGAGTTAAACTTTTTGGACCCCCTCCAAAAAATGAAAACTTTGAGGAAATATGAAATACTGTCACAAACAAACCAAATTCAAATCTATGTGATAATCTCGCTATATCCTCAGTTTTCATCATGTAGCTCAAAATGTCAAGTCCACCACAGAGCAGACGTCTGTGCGGTGAAAGCCCAATTAACTATTGCGACATTTGATATCCCGCCGCGGCCTTGCGGACTTCAGCTCTTCTGAACGACGGTCGAAAAGTGACGAGCGTGTGGTGAGGTGTGGGAGCTCTTTTCCATCAGGGAGTCATATTTTACACCAGCTGGAATGGCCACACTTTTTCCCCTCATCCATCTCATTGCTCAGGTATGAGAGGACTTCTCTGGATGTCAAGGCAAGCGCGCCGTTTTTCCTTTTTTACTCAGGAAGCATTCCTCTGTAATGACAGGGGAAGTTACAGTACGAGCCGCTACGCATAAACATCACAGTGGCAGAAAACAACCGGGACTCGCATTGGGACGTTATTTATTGAGGCAAAGACTTTTAAAGTGAATCTAAAGGTACAGTTGGAAAGCTTGAGTTTCCGAATGTCCGTTTTTACGAACAATTCAGGTAACGCAAAAAATGTTCGTAGAAAAATTACCTCTATTTACGGAAGAATTTCCATAATACGAACAGCCATCGTATGAACAGGTGAATGGATCTCCATTTTGCGCATTGCTGAAAACTAGTTGTATGCAATAAGCATTGAAGTTCAAGTCCGAAAATTATTTCATTTTCGTCACAAAAAAAAAAATGCTATTAGTGTGTATGTAATTTATTGAAATGTAGCGTCTCTTTAATTAAGACAACAATAGGTTATATAATAGTAAGGGTGGGCGATATGACGATATTAGATCGTTAAGAACTTTATGTGTTGACGATCTTATAAAGCTGACAGATCGACAAGATTGTCTGTGGCACATTCTATACAGTTGCGGGCTCAAGCTTGGTTTATGCTTTGATGCATCTGTGTGGTCTTTTTTTTTTTTTTTCCTCCACTTACACACTCACACAAACACGAAACTCAATGTCTTCTTAGTTAATTAAGTTTAATTACCTCTCGATAATGTTCACCTATTGGATGGCAGTGCACATTTTAGTTAACATCTGACTGGTCAAGTAAAAAAATAAATAAATTTAAAAAAAGCATAAAATTCCATATGAAACTTATTGCATGTCTTAACGATACGCATATTGCATGGGCCAATATTGAATATCGATATTTTTCTGATAAATTGTGCATCCCTACTATATTGCATTATATTCATTTTTAAGCACACACCGGAATGGATTATTTTTCATGTCCATTCATTTAAATGAGAAACATTACCTTGATTTATGAATGCTTCAGGAAACAAGCTCACAGAACAAATTTAAGTTCATAACTTGAGATTCCACTGCATTTAAATAATAATAATAATAATAATAATAATAATAATAATAATAATAATAATAATAATAATAAAGGCTAGATAATATGACCTGAAAATAAAAGTGCTGGATTTTCTTCCCACCGAACAAGATTTTTTCTCTCAGGCTACAAAAAAGCAAATAATAATCACATTATTCAAAACATGGTTTGCTCTTTAGTTTGTTTCCATTTTGGGTTTGCTTTATTGTTGACCATTTTTTTTCCTACTTGTATTTTACACTTGTAATGTGTTTATGATTATATGTTCAAAACCAATAATCCAAGCCAAACCTTTATTCCTCCTGATGCCAAACAAGCATTGATTTGAAAGTTTTTTTTTTGTTTGTTTTGTTTTAGCTGTTTTAACCAGCATTAAATTACAACTGCGGCAGAACTGATAATGGGGAAAAGTTTACCAGTGATCAAAACACGAGCCTTTGCTACCCCATATGTTTCTATTCATCAACTGGAATCCATTCGTTTACCGCCACCGGTTCAGTTTTTCTGGGCCTGGAACTTGGAAGGGGATCTTATCTGTGAATTTCAAGGTTGTAAACAACTGTAATGACTAACAGGTCCCTGTAGATGGCTGTGTTGCAACTTGCAGCGCTTGATTGGAGACAACACAGCTTTTGAGTTCATCAAGATGAGGCAGTGGAGTTCCGCTTTTCATTGAAGGAAAGAAATATAACACATTTATCTCAAACTTAGGCACTTACGGGTTGACTGTTAATTTATTCCCAATATAGTCAACAGAAAATGATAGTTTTCATTACGTGCGTTAACCGACCCCGTTATTAATTTTCCCCTGTTAATTTAATTTTGTATCTGAGGATATATCACTTCCATGGCTTGCTGTTCAATAAGGAGTTCGTGGTACTAGCATTTTAAGTTAAAAAAAATCTCCAGTAAATTAAGCTACTTCTGTCACTCACATCATTCACCATTGCCATAATCATATGGAAGATATGGTATACTTGCCAAAAAGAGGAAAGGTGATGACAAATGATAGGAGAGAAGTTCACGCTACAATTTTTTTTCGTCTCTATGATATCATTCTCTATATTGTCATATCGCCCTAATTTACACTATATAAAAAAAATTAAATAAAATTTGTAAAAAAACTTGAGCCATAGTCACATATTGCACTCAGGGTGCAATTCTTAGTCATTTATCGGTAGTTAAATGACTATTTTGCCATCAAAAGCCATTTTTCTCAGTCTTGCTTTTGTTGTTTGAGGTGTCAGAAAGACAAAACATAACAGCATCCCTGTTGTGCTTGATGTTTCTTTTTACAAAATGCTTTTTATTCCTCTGCTTTTTGGTCAGAAGCTGATGTTTTTGGTGAGAAAAGCTAGCAACAAACTTTCTTTTGGTAGGTGGATTGGTGTTTATACTGTCACAGAGCACTGTATTTTTGGGGTCTTGAAAATCAATCAAAATGTCTAAAATGGCTGGCAGTAATTGACTTCAGAAAACGGTCCACGGTCTTTTATTGTGCAGTTGTACAGGTGAATCAAGGCAAAATATTCATAGTTTGGCTTGGAAGTCAAAAGCTTGAGTATGGATTAGAGATCAGCCCATGTTTTTTTTTTTTTTCCTCCAGGTCTGATACCAATTTATTAGTAGTCAAAGGAGGCTGATAACCGATATTTGGAGCCAGTATTCAATTGCAGTCAAAGGGAAAATACAAGCGTCAAAACACATTTAAAAAAAACAAAACGATTAACTTTGCTGAAATGCCTTTAAGGATATTTTTATGAATACTTGCTTAAAGTTTACTCAGTTTTAAATTGAACTCTTAATGGCGGTCTGGTTTTGTGCTAAATATCGGCACAAATAATCAGCCTAATAATCGGTCTTTCCCTAGAATGGAAAAAGGACTGCTTTCGCAATGTATAAATGGGCAGCATGTCGATGAAAATGTTCCGCGCAACAATATGATTGATTCCCTTGAATGCCTTCCACCGGATTCCTTTCGTGTCAAACACAAAACAATGTGAAAATAATTCCACTCTTTTAGCCTCTTTCTATCCATCCCTATGACAGACAGAAAATGTGTCACTGTTTCTGCTTTGTTGTCAAATCATAAAGTGCAAAGTAAACAAACTGTGCCTGCCAGGCAAAATCTTTTAAGTAAAAGTTTCCTCTGGATCAAAGGGAAGAACATGTAATGTAACAATCCCCCGCATAAACAGAAGTTGATCTGATAAGATGTGACCGATAGATAAAAGTGTCTGAACATGTGCCGTGGAATTTGTCACTTTGAAATAAAAGCCAATTTGACGTCAAGTTGACGTATTCATCCGTACGTTTGCGACAGCCCTTATCCTCATTAAGGTCGCTGTCAGGTGAGCTGGAGTCTACCCAAGATGACTTTTGGGCAAGAGGTCGGTATACCCTGAACTGGTCGCCGGCCAATCAAAGGGTACATATGGACAAACAAGCATCAATGGCAGAACACATTTAGACATTCAAAGGTCTGGTAACTTGTCAAGTCAACTAAAAAGCATAGACTAACAACAAATCACACCGATGGACAATTTGTATACAGTGGTGCCTCAAAATACAAGACTTTTCTTTGAGAAAGAATTCAACTTGAAATTTGAGGCTCCACTTGGCCGATTTACAGGCTTGAGATACAAGTGCGCTTCAGACCCCCACCTCTAGATGGCAACATCTATCCATCGTTGCAATTTCCCAACCGAATTTCTGTGGCCACATACATATCTGCTGCATCACTTCAGGTCAGTCCATAAACTTTTCATGCTAGTTTTACTAATTCAACCTTGAAATTGACACGTTTATATCATATTTTTAAAAATTCAGCGATATAAAAAAAAAAAAAGTGGTTAGAGGTGCCGTATATAAAAATTACATTTTCTAAAGCATGCCTACTTTTCTAGTTCCTTTTAACAAACCCCATCAACTTGCTGTTAGCTTAGCGGTTAGCATAGATTAGCCTTGTTAACACGCCAAGCATCGGTTTCTTTCGTTGGCTTTTTGTGATAAAAGAGCTGATAAATGTGGCTTACAAAGTCGTGAAAGGGGTGTAGTGTGGCAATGAAATAGTTAACTGGGTGTTTAGTGGGAAAACAGCAGTAAACATAAATAGCGGTACAGTAGGCGCACCTGCCCCAGTCAACGAGCTGTGCCCACCGGCAGACACAGAGTCTTTGCAAGCGTACAAGGCAGGCATGACCCGCCTGGAGCCAAAAAAAAAACAAAAAAACTCACTTTTCTCCCACCCAAGTGGGATTTAATGACACGCACACACCCTCTTAATTAACTATTACCTCCTCTAATGTGTAATTTGAAATCCTACTCTGACACCAAAACACAAGTTTTAACCCTAAAGTCTAAATGTTTTATTGGGTCGCTGCTGGTCATCATTTTGAGATACAAAATTATCTTAACACTTCTTATTTTTAGTTACATCATTTTTATGAGCTTGTCGGTCATCATTTACAGTAGGGGTGTTTAAAAAAAATCGATTCGGCGATATATCACGATACTACATCGCGCGATTCTCGAATCGATTCAATAATCGGCAGAATCGATTTTTTTTATTTATTTTTTTTAGGATTCACACCTTGAGCATGGAAGAATGTTATATGAACGGAACATTAAGCCTTAATATTTTATTTTAATGCTGTTCAAACATGAAACAGATTACAACCTCTATAAGACTGAAATTTCAGATAAATAAATAATACATTTTCATATAAATCTTACACTCTACAAGCTTACTGATTAGTATTTTCTAAATTTGAATGAAAAAAAATCGCAACAATCGACTTATAAATTCGTATCGGGATTAATCGGTATCGAATCGAATCGTGACCTGTGAATCGTGATACGAATCGAATCGTCAGGTACTAGGCAATTCACACCCCTAATTTACAGTAATAATAACTTTTTCCACAACTTCCTGACCATTATCTTGAAACTATAAAACTTATTTTACTTTATTCAGTCATAGTTTGACAACTTGACTATAAAAATAATATATGAAGTCATCAGAACAAACGTTGTAATTTGGAGCTAGTGAGTCAACATTTGGAGATGACTTCACAATATAATATTTATAACTACAATAATGATGATCATCATTAACTGCAGCTGCAGGATGTTCTTCAAGTTTGTTTACACCGCAAAGATGCTAGCCAGTGAGCATCTTCAGGAAGCTTCTTACACATGTTCCATGAGAGTCCAATACTTCTTACTGGCTAACATGCTAACCTAAGCTTCCCTTGCGAGCCCAAAATTCCCAAGTGGATCTAATAGTTCTTAGAACGATGCCAGCTACCTTGAGATGCAAAATGGTGCACACACTGCGACTGATGCCAATTGGCTAGCACCACCTGGAAGGCTCTCCCACTCTTCTCAAGTAAGGCCAACATTCACCACCGACTGCATTCAAAACATTCCTGATAGATCCAAAAAAGTCAAGAACACCAGCAGCAAATCATGTCTTGCTTAGGCTGCCATTAATCTTATAGGAAAAAGAAAATGTTTACTTTGATCATGTGAGTAAAACTGTCTCCTGGGGAATGTGCGAGGGCGATTACCTAAGTAATCGATGCAAAAATGGATTTTGCAAATTTTCAACGATTCAATTTTTAAAATGACGATGTATCAAATTAATCTGATTTATTGCCCAGCCCTATTGCAGCATTAACAGTACAAAATGTTTTTGTTTCTTGCAGAAATGATTTTGTATTCTCTTAGTAGTTTATTACGTTCATACAACATAGTGTACTTTCTTTGACATAAGGATAAGAATAATAATAACATATGCAAATACTTCAGATGTCAAAAGCGTTTGATTTCTCCCGGTGTCCCTGTGTTTTTTCTCCCCCTCTCCTTGTGGAAGACTCTTGGGCTCGCATCTCTCACTCCCTGTTTGATACCCAAAAGTTCAATGGATCGACACCAGCAAAAATGCGCGTGCATGGTCCTCCTGATGCAAACATGCTAAGTAAGGGGCTAACAACAACAACAAAGCTGCAGACTATCTCGCCCTTTTTCGGTTGTTTGTTTCTTTTGTAGGGATGTTGTGATTGATCACACATGCACAGAGGAATCACGATGAGTGTGCGTATTGGAAACTTGGCAAAAAAAAAATCGGATTGCTCCAAGTTTGCGCCATGTTGTGTGCGCACGAGCACGAGCACGAGCACGAGCACACCCTCCCACCTCCCTCCGCGTCCTAGCAGCAACAAGTAGGCTCGAGCTAGCCGTGCGTGCTAACATGCTAAAAACAACAGCAAGAAGACGATGACTTCGTTTACCTTCGCAATGGCCTTTTTGTACCTCATGACGGCCTGTTGGACGAGCGCGTACACGTGAACGTTGCCATCCCCGCACGGCACGACCACGCGCGTCCGTCCGAAGCACACAGTCACTTTCATGGTCTCCTTCCGCGCTCGCTCGATGCTCCCAAGCCGGGCGAGAAGAATCGCAAGAAGTCCACAAGAGGCATGAGGCGGTGGGCGGCAGAGGGGGCGATCTCGCCTCGGTTCGTCCGGTGGTGCTTTCGCTAAAGCGCCTTTCCGCTTCTACTCCCGCCGGGCGACATGATTGTTTGCTTGCTTGCTGTCTGTCTCTCGCGCGCTCTCTTTCCGACCACCTGTTTAGTGGAGCTCGCTGTGTCTATTCTCCTTCTCCTTCTTTCCTTCCCGCGCTCGCTCGCGAAGCCTCCCAGCGCGTGCCCGCCTGGTCTCTTGGTGAGGCGTTCAAGTAAACTCGGGAAAGCTCAATTTTCTAAGCCCAACTAATGTGCTCATTCGTTGAACAAATAATTAATGTGATTTATTAGGAGAAACTATTCAGTAGTAATCACAAATTTTCAATTGCAAAGCTGTCTAGCAACAGACAGCAGAGTAAAAACAAAAGCAAAAACAAAATTGAAGTCAAACTTATAACTGTGCAGTGTAGTTATATAATACATATTACATCATAGCACACAATACATATATTTTTTCCTATTATTGTTGTATCTTAATTATATTATGAATTGTAATTTATTGTATTTAATTTCTGTAAAAAGCATACAAAGTGAAATGATGCACAGTAGAATAATACACGTGATATGAGTTGTGATACAAAAATCAGATTTATCATGTAGTTTCAAATTGGTTGTCCCCTCTTTTAATTTCTTTTCAAATTTAATCATGGTTAATGATGCATGTGTGATATCAACTAATCGTGTCTTTATTTATATTACAGCTTTCATATTTAATAAGCACCACAAAAATAGCTAGTGCTACACTGTATATATATATATATATATATATATATATATATATATATATATATATATATATATATATATATATATATATATATATATATATATATATATATATATATATATATATACAGTAGACATTTCCGACTAGGTACAGAGATTCATTTCACAGTGGTGACCAATAGTGCGGTATATTGATCAACAACAGCTGACACAGAAAATATTATAAAATAATGTTAAAAAAAATGTTTAAAAAAAAAAAAAAAAAGCTCCAAAAAATTACATGAAAATAGTAATACACAATTATTAGTTTAAAAAAAATGACAGATGAGAAATACACAAAGAAAAAATGTATGAATTATTCCAATTATTATATTAGAAATGTATATGATTAATAAAGATACAAGATAATAGACAATATATTTAATATATTAAATTTATACTTAATTTAACAAAAATGTAAATATATTTGATGAAAAATACAAAAATATTAGGAAAAAAACAAACCACAAGTAACCAAAACGTTTATATTAGACAATATATTTAATATATTTAAATGTATACTTAATATAACAAAAATGTAAATATATTTGATGAAAAATACACAAATATTAGGAAAAGAAAAACAAACCATACAAACTAAGTACCCAAGAGGTTTATATTAGACAATACATTTAATATTTAGATTTATACTTAATTTAACAAAAATGTAAATATATTTGATGAAAAAATACATAAATATTAGTGGGGAAAAAACCCCATAAAAACTAAGTAACCAAAATGTTTGAAAACCAATCATCAAAATATTGTCATAAAATTTGTACCTAGGACCAGCAATATATAACACTTCCATCCAATCATAAATGCATGAATCCATGGTATTAGTGACAACGTCCACATTACACTGTAACATTTGAACCAATATACTTGACATTATGGCGTCCTAAAGACAAAAAGACGAAAAATACTTTGCTATTCAGACTTTTCCTAAATACAAAAAATAAAATAAAATTAATAAATCAATTTTTAAAAAAAGGAAAACTGAGGTGGAAACTGCAAATGCTTGAAAACACTTGCAGCCTTTAAATTAAAAGAACAAAGAATATCACGGACCGGAACGTTATGTGATTTCAAAGACATTGTCCAACACAAAAACACAAAGAATTGTTAGTTTTGTATGAAGAAGATGAGAGGTGAGTAAATAAATATGTTCATCTCTTTTTATAGGAAAATATTTGTTTAATTTTTTGGCCTATCTATTCAAATAAATCTACCAAAGTCTTCTAAATAACTGTTGTGAAAGCCTGTCAGAAAAACTCAAATGTAGTTTGGGGATGTTCGTGTTTGCGCACACGGACAAAATTGTTTGTACAATTTTGTCAATCAAGTCAAGTCAATTTTTGTTATAAATCAGCTTATCATACGACTGCAACTCCAAGTGCTTTACCAAAAAAAAAAAAAAAAATGAATGAAAGAAAAACTCACAATGGTTACTAAAACCACTTAAAATGTACAAAATAAATACATAAATAAATAAATATTGGAAATTAATCAAAATCAGCCACTACTTTTGAATTGTCATCCAACAGAATTAATACATTTTTTTTTAACTAATGAAACCGGTCTGCTCAAAAATTATGCTACCCTAATTTAATATTTTTGTTACACAACCTTTTAAAGCAATCACTGCAATCGAATGATTTCTGTAACGTCAATGAGACTTATGCAGCTGTCAACAAGTATTTTTGGCCTGCTCTTTGTGAGCAAACTTGTTCAGTTATCACAGGTTTGAAGGGTGTCTTCTTTAAATGGCATTTTTCAGCTCCTTCAACTGATGTTCAATGGTTTTTAGAACTGGGCTCATAGGAGGCAACTTCAGAATTCTCTATGTCATTCTTGGATGTTTTTGGCTATGTTTTCGGTTGTTATTCGGTTGTTATCCTGTTGGAAGACGCATTATCTGCGACTGAGGCCATGCTTTCTAATAATAAGCAGCACATTTCTCTCCTGAACGCTGACAGTCTTGAGATTTCATGGTACCATGCACAGATTCAAATACCTCTGTGCGAGAAGCAGACCCAGAATTTAACCTCCACTTTTCACAATCGAGACAGTGTTTTTTTTTCTTTTTTTTTCTTTCTTTTTTTTTTAATTTATTTTATTTTATCTTTTATTTTAATTATTATTATTATTATTATTTATTTATTTATATTTTTTTATTTAGTGGGTTTTTTTCTTGATGTGCTTCATTTTTGCATCTATGTGGTTCCAGTTCTCACAGACGTTTTGTGGCTTGTCAATGCATTTTCAAAATTCCAATAACCTTTTTTAAGATTTGCTTGCCAAGAAAATGAATGAATGAAAATGAAGTATATAGAGAAAAAAAACACAGATTTTGATTAGTATTCAATAAATTTGTATTTTTTGTTACTTTTGTAAGTTTCATGTGATTTCAGTGACCATTGTGAGGTTTTGTCCAGCTGTGTATGCACAATAATTAATAGACACCAAAGTGTCTCAAATGCGTGCCCATTTCATGGATGATTCCCTCAGACACACGAGTCAGGAGCGCCCTCTGGAGGTCACTGGTAGCTAACATCACCGTCCTCTGTTTGTTAGTGCGTGTTGTTATGGTAACGACTAACGAGTATTATAGCTCAATACATAAAATAGCATTTCCGGTTCATTATTTTACAATGTAAATATTTCTGTAAAATGTCATTACATGAGATTAATGATTGATTGATTGATTCTCTTGGTATCCTCAATTAATCAGCATTAGGTGCATAATGACCCATTGATTCTCTTGGTATACTCACTTAAGCATGTGCATTGTTTCAAGATAGGGTTAGTATTTCAAGTTAGGGAGTGAACGTATCCTGATATTGGCTTTGGAGAGCGAAGCCGGAAGTAGCACAAGTCATTGCTCTCAAGCGTTTCTAGTTAACAAGCGCTCTTCGTCCCAAAAGCGCCTCTTCGTCGTCTGACGTGGATCGACGCGAGCGCGGTCACACTTCGTCACCAGTGACGACGAGCACGGCGTCAAAGTTTGGGTAAGTCACAAATCAACCCATCGAGTAATCAAATAATCACGCAGTCGGTCATTTCACGTTAAAAGTCTACTCGAGTTGCAACTGAAAACCGTTGGAGATGAGTCAGCAGGAAGAGCAAACAGCAAATTCGTGTCAAGTTTAGCGCTGTGACGTCAATGCAGTCAGGCCGGAAGTGCGAGTATCAAAATAAAAGGGAAACGTCAAAAGTCGGGGTTTTGATTTCAGGCCATGGTTTGAGTTTCAAGACATGGTTAAAGTTTTAAATAAGGGGCAGTGTGCAACGTTTGTTTGTTCTAACTATTAGGTTGAGCCCCAGACATGACATTAAAGGGAAAAAAAATAGTTCGTGCGCACGAACTAGCACTTCGTACGCACGAACACCTATTTTGTGGGCACGAACACTTACTTCGTGCTCACGAATTACTACTTTGTGCGCACGAACTACTGCTTTGTGCGCACGATTCTTTACAACGTGCACACTAAATAGCTGTGGCTTTGTACCGGTCAAATAGATAAACAAATCGAACGCACCTTCTATAAAAGTTGAAAGGTCATGGGAAACCGACACAATGCACAAGGATAGAATGATCGAAATTTATTAGGTACGCTTGGAAACAAACACCTGTTTCGATTTCGTTGTCGATCAACTACAAGGCTTTGGAAGGAAACATGGTTAGCACCACCACAACATTTTTATATTATTTCGATCAGAAAAGTAGACGTCTGAATCCTCATCTCTCTGCTGGACCCCATCGCTTCCCAAGTTCGTCGGACGCGACGGCTACGAAGGAGGCAGTATTTTGGTGACGGATCAAACTTCGCGTGGCACATAGACTCAGGTCAAATTTAAGCCATTTGGCATATGTAATGGGTGCATCGACGGGTTTTCTCGTAATGTCATTTGTCTGCGGGCGGCTCTCACCAACAGCGACCCCAAAGTTATCGGGTGTAAAATAAAATAAAATACATTTCGGTCATTCTATCCTTGTGCATTGTGTCGCTTTCCCTTGACCTTTCAACTTTTAAAGAAGGTGCGTTCGATTTGTCTGTCTTTCTGACCGGTACAAAGCCACAGTTAGTAAGTGCGCACGCTCTAACTATTTCGTGCGCATGAACAACCTACTTAGTGCGCACGTTGTAACGATTTTGTGCAAACATAGAAGTAGTTCGTGCGCACGAAGTAGTTGTTCGTGGGCACTAAGTAGTTGTTCATGGGCACTAAGTAGGTGTTCGTGCCCACAAAATAGGTGTTTTAACTTTTTTTTTTTTCCTTCAATGTCATGTCTAGGGCTCCGTAATTAGGACTACATTTCATGTGCGAAAAAAAAGTCACTCATCAGTTCCAACATCACTTGTGCTAAATATTTTTCACTTCCTGTGTGAAAGTTAGCAGTCATCATCTTTCACACACACACACACACACACACACACTTCATTTTTATTCATCACACATGACGAACAACATACAAGTCGCTTGTAAATGTCAGGCCATATATAGACAAGCAATGGACGCCGTTGAATGTAAGGGCATGTGGTCAGTGGACTCTTCAATCTAGCGTTGATATTTTTGTAATGTGGGAGAAAAATCCCAGATTGTAACCTTGTACCTAGAAACTCAGAACTGTATGCTTAAATTTTTGGTTCCAATGTAAAATAAGTTTTATTTCTTTATTTATTTTATGAAAGCCTGTCCAAAATGTGATTTTTGTTGCTGTTGTTCCTTTTCAGAAGCGAGCAACGATGGACGACAGCTTCAGTGACTCAGTGGTAGATGAGGAAGAGCACCCAGACGGAGCATCTTCTCTACAGGTAAACACTGTACCACTTTGGACGTAATACAGCATGAATTACTATATTTTGTTGTGCGGACTGGTCATGTGTTCTGGACGCTTTGTGCGGATGAGATGGTAACACAGGCGCCGTAAACCACACAGCAACACTGACGACACTGTACAAGGGAAACAAAGGTTGATTAGTCTTTAGTGTCAAGCGAGGGGTAGTTCAAAACATTGTTTGGGTTTAAAATTAGACTTGTCCTGTCGTCATGATCAGGTGTTGACCTTGCAGGAAGACGACGACTCCGACGGAGACTTGTGCGGGAGACGGCTGATGCCCTCCATGCACCTGGCTTACATGTAAAGCAACATAGCACGCTAACATGACACACATGAGTTAGCATGAAAACTTGCAATGTTTTTCCATCTTCTTTCCCCTTGCAGGAAAGAGCTCGACGAGCTTTCCTCACACCCAGACGATTGCGAAATAGACGACGATGTGAAAGAGGAGGAGCATGACTCGACTTCATTGGCGCCGACAAGCTACTATGCGAGATCCGGGCAATACGGTAAGCGAAAGACACTTAGGTTAGCATAACAAAACGACTTTGAACCACAATACTCCACGAGAAAGATGCTCTCACATTCACTACCAAGACACTCTCATACACGACTGAACATTTGCCACTCACGCACCTCACATTAATACTCTCATACACAGGTTATATTTTTTCTGCTCACTCACACTACCAAAAAGCTCTCATACACACTAGCAAAACGCTCTCATGCAACTACTGCATTTTTTTTTGTCATAGTCACCATTTAAACACTCTCCCACATCCTGCTGAAAGGCTCTCATATTAGGTAAACCACTTTCAGATTTTCAGCATAATGCTCTAATGCCCTTACTGATATTTTTTTCACTCACACAGTCCACTGAATCACTTTCACATACTAGAAAAAATGCTCTCACATTTACAAAACAGAATTTTTTTACTTACACAGCTACTGAATTACTCTCATACATAGGTAAACACCCCCCTCCCACACACACACACACAGAACTTAAAAATATAAATATATTAATAATAATATAATAATAATAATAAAAATACAATACAAAGTAATCCCCCACAGTCAATTCGATCGACTTTCGACCTTCGATCAATTTAAAAATATTCAATTAGTTTAAGATGAAAGTTTAACTTTCAAGTAATGTTATGCATTAAGGCCGGGCAAACCCATTTTTGGTTGTCCCAATTTAAGATAATTAAGTTGGATTAAATAAATACGACAAATAATTTCATTGTAGTCTAATGTTTTCCTTTATGTCAACCATATTTGTACATTGGAACGAAGTATATATTTTTTGTCATTCTTTTCAAAGATTTAAAATTGTCATAATACTGAATTTAAAAAAAAAAATCCATCCATCCATTTTCTGAACCGCTTGCTCCTCACAAGGGTTGCGGGGTAAAAAAAAAATTTAAAACAATAAAAATCTTTAAATACATTTAGAATGATAGGCATGGTAACCTTATTTATAAAAGGCAATACATGTACATACAACATTTAAAAGCATTTAAACAAGAGAACTAAAGACTTTTAAAATAAAATACAGAAACAATTTTACTGTACTCACAGTGAAAGAATTTTTATATTTTTTTTAGTTAAAAAAAACCCTGATATATATGAGCTCAATAATTCATAGGCATGAGAAAAATAAGCATAGCATAGTTTTTAGCCTGGACTTGAAAGCATCATTCACACTTGGGGCTGACATCATTCTCCCAACAAATAACTTCATCAACTTATATCATTCAATTTATTTATTTATTTTTTTCGGCACAAATGGCTCACATTGTATTTTAAACAAGAAGGAAAACCTTTTCTGGCCCTAAGTATCCCTTCAATTGAGATCTTAAAGGAAGGCACCTTTAATTTTACATGTATGGCTTGATTGGCAGTAAATAGTTAGTTTAGCTACGAAACATGCATAAGAGCTGAAGAATACACCCCAATATTGATTTATTTAACTTTTTTCAACATAGAAGTACTTCCGTGTTGGAACGCCCCCCAAGTGATGACGTAACAAGTGTGTATACTCGCTTGGCGAACAGTAGTTCACGCAGACAGAACGACGAGGAAGACACAAACGTCACTTATGCCTTACTGTATTGCAAAATTTTGTAAGGTGTCGTCAAGGAAAAACCCGCGAGGTGCACACTGGTATGTTATCCAAAAAAAAAAAAAGGCTATTTGCGTAGAAAATGGCTTGCTAAGTGCTGTCGACCTCCCGGCAAGGACAAGCAGGCGCGGACGTTATGTTTTATTAGCTCGTAAGTTGTTTATAGTTCACAAATTGACCATGTTCATAATCTTATTTTAACAAAAAATTTATTGAATGTGTATTAGTGTCATTATCATCGGCATGTGCGACGTACTACATTTGTGTTCTGTCCCGCTGTTCTTCCTGTGGTGCATTCCAGTTTCATTTGCATTTCTATTAATTTCGTTCGGATCCAAACCATTGATAACCAGCCTAGGTAACGGCGTCTCACATTTCCTTACTTTATTTTGTCTATAAATAAACACGGTTAATACACAACCTTCTTGCAAGCTTTCGTTTACATCATCGGGACGCTACGCAAAAAAAGAAGAAAAAAAAACAGCTAGGGGAGGTTGGGCGCTGTAACGACGATACATTTAATTTTACTATTTTTTCTTTTTCCTGAAATAGTTTGTCAGTTCCACACGTTTTGCATTGCTCGTGCTGTGTGTCACTTTACCTGTTGGATATTGGCTCCTCCAAGACTTTTCTTCTTCACATCTTTCATCGCAACCAAAGCTATCCTGAGAATGTCTATTTAGTATTGCCATGTTGAATGTCTGATGTTCCAGGATGCAGTTGAGATTGTCCGCAAGGAACCGATCCTCGATTTCTTTCATTTCCAGACAGCACACATTCATTAGCGGATTGTCCATTCCTGTGCAGCTCCCGCACCACCCCCCCGCCTGATTCACTCGTTCGTTAAAGTTTATTTTGTGCCCGAAAAGACCATCTGGCGCCACAACTTTCACATCCAAGGCAGACTTTCCTTCGGTAGGGTTATTTTGTCGTGTTGGCTCGAAGCAATAAGGTTTAATCCTTCCGGGTTTGACGCTAGATGCACGGCTGCGTTTCATAGTGTAGCGTCGTTTACACACTAGTGACGTAAACATCCGGGTTATTTAGTCACGTGTAACAAACATGCCGGCGTTAGATTCATTTTAACAATGGTTTAAAAGTTATTAAATGTACATAAAAAATAATCACGTCACCAAATTAATTATTGAAAAAGTAGCAACTTTTTGCTGCTAAAAATGGATCAATAAGTAAAGTGTCCCTTTAATATCTTGGGGTGGGTGCAAAGAATCTTCTCCCTCAGTGGCAGATATCGTCATGGTTACTTGCTCCACTGTGTCAGCCTCGTTATCCTGCAAATACACAAGTCAAGTTAACTTTATTTTTTTACGCGCTTTCAAACAGCCTGAGCTGTCACAAAGCGCTTTACAAAAACACAACAACACCAACATAACAAAAAGATTAACAGAAATACATTACAATACAATCATAACAAATCAACATTCTTCCATTCCTAACACATACACTTTGATGTTTGAAGCAGTTGTAGATGAAAGAGGACAGAATCAGTCTCCTTTCAGCAGTTGATCAGAGACGTGATCGCAACATGCATGACGTCACACACGTCTGCTACTAGCTAAGTTTGCTGACAAGCTAGCTCATAAACGTCCGTGATGAGCAAAAAAAGAAATATCTCTACTGGCTACATGACAGATACAATACATCAAAAGTAGTCGCACTGCTTACACACCAATGGGGGCTTAAAAACAAAACTTTTTTTTTTTTTTTTATATATAACATTTTGACCATAAAAATTAAAATGTCACACGGCAAAAGAATGTTACGATTTGATTTGATTTATTGAACATATAAACATACAAACAAAAAGCAGACAAACAAAGAATTAAAAAAGAAAAGAAGAACCCCATAAAATCATCAATCAGTTTCCATGTTCAAAAGAGAGTAGGAAGAAGTTAAATACGTATCTAGTCCTACCCCTACATTATATATTTAGACTTATTTAATTATTAATACAATACTAGGTTAATATTTTAAAAAATAAAATAAAATGTATAAACCTGGTTATGAATACAAGTGGACTTGGACAACATAAGTACATGAAATTCCGAGACATATACCATAATACATTTATAAATCGTATACTCAATACTCCTATATACAATTTTTATGCTCTTATCTGACACAAGTATTTTTTTTAAACTTTGCTTTTAAACAATTTTTTTAAACTCAACAAGTGGGTCACATCTTTTCAGGTCAATTCCCAAATTATTCCACAAATTAACACCTTTTACAGATACACACATTTGCTTAATATTTGTTCTTGTTTGGGTTTTATTTTTTATTTTTTTTATTTTTTATTTTATTTTTTTTTGGGGGGGGGGGGTTGTATAGACACTTGTACCCCTTATATCATAAGGATGGACCATGGATGTTACTAGCAAAAATATGTTTTATGACAACTATAACACGTTGCTTCACAAACTAAGTTTGGTCACTGTTTCTATATCTTGTTCAGTTAAAAATAGTTTGGAAGTGCCTAATTGGTTTTATGCGTTAATATTCCGAGACATTTTCACAGCTAAAAGAGCATTGAATAAAACTTTGTATTGCTCTCAGACCGGTGAAATTACACCGTGAACACTAGCGACGTTCGCTTGCCAACTTAAAGCTTTAGTATACAAACCACATGGAACACGGCAGGCAGTTTATTCAGTCTTCAGGTTCTGTACATGTACATGCTTTCTTTTTCCATACATACGCTGCTGAAACATTCTCATTAGCACACTACTAAAACGCTTGTATACAAACTAGTCAGATGCTCTTACACACAACAGTTTTCTTTTTTTTTTTTTTTCTTTTTTTTTTTTTGCCAACACATGCTAACTGATACATCCTTATGCTCACTAGTGAAACACATCCACTACTGAAACACTCACAGGCACAGAAATTAGATGCTCTCACACATGCACACTTCAGGTAGTCACGAGTGACATCCTGATACCTAATAATGTTGCGGTTGAATTTCCACAGCCGCCATCTCGCGGAGCGCTGCCGCCGCCTCGCCAGGTGGCGCCCACCAGTACTACCTCCACGCAGGACAGATGATCATACAAGGTATAGTTTCAAAGTAGGGTTTCCAATAGGGGTGTGAATTGCCTAGTACCTGACGATTCGATTCGTATCACGATTCACAAGTCGCGATTCGATTAGATACCGATTAATCCCGATACGAATTTATAAGTCGATTGTTGCGATTTTTTTTCATTCAAATTTAGAAAATACTAATCAGTAAGCTTGTAGAGTGTAAGATTTATATGAAAATGTATTATTTATTTATCTGACATTTCAGTCTTATAGAGGTTGTAATCTGTTTCATGTTTGAACAGCATTAAAATAAAATATTAAGGCTTAATGTTCCGTTCATATAACATTCTTCCATGCTCAAGGTGTGAATCCTAACCCGAAGTCAGACGTTTTGTTGAATATTTTTCCATTAAAAATGGAAGTTTAAAAATCGATTCACACACACACACACACAAAAAAAAGGCAATGATGATAAGACGTTGAATCGGTAAGACTACCGAACAATTCTGAGCTCTTAAAAAAAAAAAAAAAAATCTATTTTTTTTTTTATTGAATCGATTCGAGAATCGCGCGATGTAGTATCGCGATATATCGTCGAATCGATTTTTTTTTTTAGCACCCCTAGTTTCCAAGATAGGATTTGAAAGTAGGGTTTGAAGTCTGGGTTATGGATTCAAGTCAGGATTCCATGTTTTGAGGGTTTAAAAATTGAGAAAGTGCTCTCCTATGTTGTGTCACGTGTTTGTGTATGGGTTGCTTGGTCTCCCCAATATGAATCGCTTTCCTCACTGGACTGCAATGGTTGAACAACATTGCAGAATTTGCTTCTCAGGATTTTGTACTGGGACTGAACCAGTTTTTGTTTGGGGGTATAGGCGGGTTACACATTTAATAGTGATTTCAGTATTGACTTTTTTTTCCCCCCCTTCTGTTTTTCCTAACGATTAATCTTTTTTTTTTTAATTAATTTATGTTTTTTTCCTTTTTTTTTTTGTTAGTTTTAAGTCCGCAAATGTTGAACATGAGTTGAATTGAGTAGATATAAATACTCAATATATACATATATAAATACTACTGAGACGCACGCAGTGACGTCTTCCTTATTTTTATTTATTTTTTTATTTTTATTATTATTATTTTTTAACCATGTGCAAGTTATATTTGTAATATTTTTATTTTTTTTTAAACCGAGTGCAGGTTATATTTTTTGATAACATTCAGTCATATATTTCTTTTTAGGAAGTTCAAAACTTCCTTTCCTGTGTTTTAATGAAGCTCAACCTCAAAGCCCACTAATTTACTACAAAAATTGTTTTTAAGCACATACATAACATCAGCCATTCGGCCACTAGGTGGGGCTGTAAACTAGTCCGTAACTGTAATATATCACCACTCACAATGTTGGGTCCAGGCGTAGAACGAAGTGCTAGAGCTGCCTGTAATAATAATAATAATAATAATAATAATAATAATAATAATAATAATAATAATAATATAGGGTATAGGCTTTATTATTGTACGTTATGATTAAATGAAGAGGAAAGGCTTGGTTAATGTTTATTTCGTTGCTGTGTAAAAAAAAAAATGCCTTGCAGTGGCAGCTGTTACAAAACATACCTTGAAATGATTTACATACCTTGAAATGATTTCACGGTATGTTTTGTTTGGAGGCCTCGATGGACAAAATCCTGAGAAGCAAACTCGGCAATGGTGTCATGTTTGAAGAAGCCATTTGGATTAAATATGCACGGCCTTGAAAGTTGGGGTTTCAAATTAGCGTTGACTGTTTTGAGGAAGATGTTTCAAGTTAGTGTTTCAAACAAAGGTTAGGTTATGGTTTCAAGCCATGGTGAGGGTTTTAAACGGTTGTTCAGCTACATGACTTATTAAGAAGAAGGGAAAAGAAGCAGAAAAAGGTCTTTAACGGGTAAAAGTTCCATCTGCCTAAAACTTGACTCACAAGCCATCGTCGATGGCCGCTCGCCCCGCCTCTCTCCCCAGAAGTAGCCAATCAGAGTTCCCTCATGTTTGTCGCTCCACTCCAGTTGCGTCACTGCCTCTAAAAATAACCCCCCTCCCCCTTGACATTATGGTACTCTGGAGGGAGGAGGAGGGCCTCCAAACCAGCGCGTCTTCACTGACTTCAGCGGCTGCTGGTGATGTCACTGTGACGTCAATGCCGGTAATTGTAATCCGGCCGCAAAGTTGACGAACGGCCAAAGACGACGCAAAACTGCCAAGGAAGAGAGCGCGGAGAGCCATTACGAATTTTGCCGGCCAGCGAGGCAACGTAGTTGTTTTAGCAGTTCATTGTTTGCCCTCTTTTTGTTCGGTTCTGGCTCACTGGGGAACAGCAATGGCCGTCACCGGGGATGAGACAGAGTCAGGTACGGTAAACTTTTTTTTCCTCCTTTTATGGGGTGAGGGCGGGATGGTGGTCACTATTAGAGTGTCTGTCGTCTTCCTCTTCTTGGTCTTTTTTTTAAATTGTCTTCCTCTTCTTGGTCTTTTTAAATTGTCTTCCTCTTCGTAGCGTCTTATTTAATCATCTTTTGTAAGTTGTCGTCGTCTTCCGGTTCTAAGTCGCGCGTGCGCACAGTAGCCACCGAGCAAGTACACGTATTTCACCCGTGCTACCACTACGGGTACATCGTCAATTTTGACTTTTTTTTTGTTTTTGTTTTTGTTTTGTTTTGTTTAGTTTACGACTTTTATCTAGTTAAGTGAGTGTACATGTGCACGGACATACACATATACATATTCACGCGCTCACTCACTTCGCTCGTCGTATTTTGTTGTATAAGGAAAAAGTTGTGCGCCCATCTGGTGGCAAGCAACATGTTGTCAGGCAGATTGTCCACATGGGTGGGAGGTAGGGGGGAATGGGTGAAGAAATTGCTTTGACGTCATCGTAGCTTCCTGGAACAGAAGAAGGGAAGGGGGCGGGGGGTGAGACGCACGCAGTGACGTCAACAAGTCCCTCTGTTATCATTGTGAGTGAGTGAGGGGCTCAAGCTGACTCATCGTTGACATTTCAAATATTTGGATAAAAGAGCAAATGGTCTGACTTTATATCAACATCTGTAATATAAGTAGAATAATAATAATAATAATAATAATTTTAAAAAGGCCGCAACCATGTAATTATTTTTTTTTCATTTGACTGATAGGTGTTCTATATTATTCCACTACTGTGAACCCCTACAAGCACCTTGAGCACACATGAGCTTAATCAGTGACTAGTATAATAACACACTATCACAAACTGATGTGATGTCACACATGAGCAAACAATATGCATAGCACTTTACACAAACGCTTGTGAGTCTTTAAATTAATCTTTTGGTATCTAATAAAGGAATTCACAGTAATAAATGTTAGGGAATGTGGGCAATTGTAACTATACGGGCAGGCGAAATAACAGACTACTGTACTTCAGTACTATATATTTCTGTAGACCTTTAACACCAACAAGATTCCACAAGATGGCGCCAAAGTAATATCTTAGATTGGCCTGAGCATAAAATATAGTGAATAAACAAGGTTTTCGGTGAATAACCAAGGATAGAGTCCTTAGATAGTGGTTAGAGATTAGGGAATGAGTCATTCCAACACATCGCAAGTTCATAGAAATCTTTTTTTTTTGTGAGCATTAGCTAGTTAGCTTGCAACAATTATTGAAAACATGGCGAGATAATAATCTGTCATGCATCCTCGACCGCAGCTGCCACCGGCGACATCCCCGCTTGCCAGTTGCGCTCGCCCACCTCAGGCCTGGCCCACAGCATTGTGTTGGCAGCGGCATCACCGAGTGCCACGCACAGCCCGCTCTCGCACCACACCGAGGAAGTCACCCGCAAGAGGGAGGTCCGGCTCATGAAAAACAGGTAGGCGCATGGACTGGCAACCAGGCCCGGGTGTCTGGAATTGTCTGCTTTTAATTTTTCTCTTTATTGTCTTTTGGCAGGGAGGCTGCTCGGGAATGCCGGCGAAAAAAGAAGGAGTATGTCAAATGTCTCGAAAACCGCGTTGCCGTGTTGGAGAACCAAAACAAGACGCTGATTGAGGAACTGAAGGCACTCAAGGACATTTACTGTCACAAGGGGGAGTAAAAAGCGCCCGAAAACTGCTCCCTATCATTTCCCGCCACCGCCACAACCCGACAAACTGTTGTGACTGCATCCACTCGCTCAGGCCTCTGCCATGCTGCAACCTCCCTAACTCGTGTCCCGGGAATGTCGTTCGGCTATGGACTCTGAGAAGCACTTTGTTGAAAGTTTGGGGGGGAAAAAACGTGTCTTCTGAGAACGGCACCCTGTTTGTGGCATTTTTGCTTTAGTTTCTGCCTGTTTTTTGGAGTCTGCAACGTGAGCACTAACTTGCATGACTTCATTTCTAGCCGTTTAAATCAACAGTAAGGGGGAAAAAAGGTAATTGTTTTTGTGGCCAGGCGCTCCACTAATTGTTGTAATCAAATCCAAAAGTCCTCAAGGATGTTATAACCTGACCAGGACGTGATAGGAGGCTAGCAATGCTAAGTCACATCCTAAATTCTAATTATTCCATTGTCATCAGCAAAGATAAAAGACCAAATGTTTGCCCTGTGAACAGTAATGCTATTCTTGGAGTTTGAAGATGCTATTCTAATCGTGCTAAATTTTAACAGAAGTCAACAAGACAAAAAGTGCTTAATCCGAAAGACACCTCAAGGAAGATGACACGACAAAGACATTATGAAGCTAAGCTAATATGCACGCTTGCTAAATGCTAGCTTGCCATGTAGTGTTCATGTGCAAGCACTACACTCAAATTTCTCATGCTAGCATGGAATTGTAATTCTCACAAGCTAAAGATGCTAAGACAATATTGCTAAATGCTAACAAGTGTGTTTATTTTGTTAGAAAAGTGAGTATTTGTGTGCAAGAACCCACAATGTGGACGTGTACAATGCTGCCTGCCTGCCGTAGCAAGTCAAGCTAATGGCGGCTATCTTGCGTTGCCACTCGCAAAGCAGAATACATTGATTTCTCTGCAAGATTTTCTCTTTATTTCCGGTCTCCGCGGCGAAAAAGTTGCAGTGTGTGGCATATGGTTGTACCAGTAGGTCTGGGAGGAGCGCTACATGCACATTTAATCGGTAAGAATGTGATTTTATGTATGTGTGTGTGTGTGTGTGTATATATATATATATATATATATATATATATATATATATATGCGTATATCTCCAAGTGCCACTCAAAGATTCGTCTGCGTCATGTTGTCCAAACCCAAGTGGCACCGCGAGATGGCGGCTGCTGGCTTCTCGTCATATACATCCGCAAAACAAAACTTGCTACAATAACGTTAACGCTGATGTATTAACGATCCAATCCAGAAGTAGCCAGTGCAACTAATGTTATTCCCCAGGCGGTGTAGTATCCTGATGATTTTCAAGTTGTCCCTTTCTTGTTTTAGTTGTTATGTATGTGACTTTAATTAATACAGTGGAGTATTATTGTTTTGCATAATAAGCTCAGCTGGCCGCAGCTGTTGGTCACTCAGAAGCACAATCACTCACCAGACGGACGTTATGCTAATAATGCTAAATGCTAACACAGCAAGTTTGTGTTGTAACATCACTGTCTGATTTCAGTGGTCGTTGTGTACAGGAAATAACATTCTATGATAGCATTAGCACTGTTGCTAAGCTAATAAAACATTAGTATAGACAGTTAATGTGTTGTTGAACAGTAGTGCTTTTCTCCATGTTACATAAGCCGGCGTAGCGTCTTAATGATTTAGAAGTTAAATTGTTACATATTGTTGCTTTAATTTATACCAAGACTAATTATTTGTCTATCAAAGCACAATCAATCAAAACCAGTTAGTCTATTATCAGTTATTACAATCATAATTATTTTTGAAAGATAATTGACTTTTTTAAACAACACAAGAGCCCCAATTGTCCTTTTTGTATTTTTTGTTTTCATTGTGGTGTAAATAAAATTGTTTTGTGTTTAGAGAATGGTGCTGTCTTTGTGTTTGCCCCATAAGGAATGCTTATGGATGGTTTCCTCGGCAACCAGGCTCAGAACACATGACGCAGGAAAAAAAACTGCGATTTGCAGCGCGCTTAATGAAGCTGACAGCCCTTTTTTTTTGTTTTTATACAAAATAACCTTCCAACACACATACTTAACTCATTTGCTCCCAATAACGTGTAAATACGTTTTTTTCCAATGTTTTAAGTGTCCCAAAGATGTATTTATACGTTTGTTTGTTTTTTGTTTTTTTTTAATGCTAGAGCATACAGAAGGCTTTGATGCAGCCTCTAAACTGCAAAGCACGGTTGCAGAAATGGTAGTTATTACACAAACGGCCAGCAGGTGGCAGCAGAGCAAAGGCGATCAAACAGGGCCATCTAGAAAAAAAGCTAAATTACTTTGAATTTTAAATAGATTTGTGAAAACTGATGAAATTTAGTTTGGGTCGTTGTAATTTTATATGTGAGGATTATTTTGATTTCAAAATGTGATGAAAAGTAAAGAAATGCAAAGAAAGCGTTTGCATTGCGGAAATATAAAAATGTCTGGATGTTCGGAATTTCCACATTCCACAACAGTAGGTGGCAGTAATGTGCTTAAACGATATTTGTTCCGCGCCACAAGAAGATACCGAATCAATGTGGCTACTTTCTTGCACGTTCTGTACGAAATCAAAAGCTACTCTTTCTCGAATCAGCACTAAAGGGATTGCAGCCTCGACACACCGCGTCCATCACTACTTGAAATGACTACTGCGACTCATGAAGTCTTCGTGTTGCACGTCGACGCTTCACAGCTATCTTGGCTTTAGCTTGATAGCCGCTAACAAAGAGACACGTTTGTTTGCAACACATTTCAAATCGGAGCGAGTGTGAAAGTGTTGCGATTGTCGTGTAAAATGTGTGCAAGAGTAGCAGAGTACGCGGAGGAACTTTGTGGAACAAAAGAGGAGAACGAACGGCAACAACTGGACGCAGTTTGCAAGCAGCCTCGAGTTGTGTTGCACAGAGCTGGTTTGTACACCATCACGTGTTTCGAAACAACTTTTTAATTAATGATAAACAGAATATTACTGTTTCTATTTTAAAGGAATCCTCTTTACTACAGAATACTTATAATGACCAAATGAAGCCCAGCAAAGTGTTGAAGTCTTACATTAAAGCCAAGACTAGGCCGCCATATTACCACTCCCAAGAAACGTTTCTTGGCATACGATCCTATACATTTACAGTATCGAAATTGGAGAACATTTAAGATAGTGCTGAGTAGAAAAAGCATGATTTATAATGTTTTTAATTTGTTTAACATAAACAAGAGTACTTAAGACATTTTACAACTTGCCTAAAATACATGTCTAAATTATATTTACAGGAGGAATTAAAGTATTATAACTGTAATTCAACACAAGATGCCTCTGCCAAATCTAATATTGGGGTCTAGGAACTGAGTGATAAAAGAAAAAGGGGGTCTTCAATACAGCACATATCTTCCATTTGTTAAAATAATAGCACCCGCCCCCCAGCCCAATAACAAGAGCCTGCAAAGAGGTACAGCTACGGCGCAGCCGATTTACCCATTCAAACACCAGTTGAAAATAAAGTTCAAAATTTACACTCCTACGGACTTACAGTGCACAGCATGAAATCTGATTTTTATCAAATCGAATGTGTCTTCTTGTGTCCTGCAGATGTCAGTGACACATATCTTGGTCCTTGGCAACAGGAACCAGAGGCCCCTCAAGTTAAAAAGGAAGAGGAGGCGGAAGAGCATCAGTTCAAGAAAGAGGAGGAGGAGCCAGAGTATGCCCACATTAAAGAGGAAGAGGAGGACGACATCAAGTTGCCTTCTTGCTTTGTCCCTGTGAAGAGTGAAGAAGATGACAAGGGTGAAAGTGAGGAGGCCAGAGGGGCGGAGCCTCCAAGCAGCAGCTCAAGTCAACACATGAAAACAGAAGGTGATGGACAAGCACGAAGTGAGATCACAGCACATTCTCCTGACCTCGATAATGTTGAACAATTTGACGATGGTACCACATGTCATACACAAAAGAAATGTTGGGAGTTTTCTCGGTGTGAGAAAATATTAAGTTGTAAACGGAGTTTGAAAGATCATATGAGGACACACGGAGATAAATGTTTTGCTTGCACGCTTTGTGGTAAAGGATTCTACAGAAAAGCATGTTTAAAAAGACACATCAGAGCACATACTGGAGAGAAACCATTTTCATGTGAACTTTGCGGGAAAAGTTTCACACAAAAGGCAAATTTAACTAAGCATAAGATAACACACACACAGAAAATAACTTTTGCCTGCTTAGTTGGAGGTCAGACATTCTCTGAAAAGACGAGCAGAACAAGAACACACGACGGCGACAAGACTTTTTCCTGCTTAGTTTGTGGTAAGAAATTGTCTACAAAGCAATCTTTAGCAATCCACACAAGCACGCATACTGGAGAAAAACCTTTTGCCTGCTCAGCTTGTGGTAAAAGTTTCCCCACAAACGGAAGTTTTGAAAGACACGTCAAAACACACACTGGAGAAAAACCTTTTGCCTGCTCAGATTGTGGTCAAAGATTCTATAGAAAGACAAATTTAACAAGACACAAAATGGTACACACTAGAGAAAAACCTTTTACCTGCTCAGATTGTGGTCAAAGATTCTCTTCAAAGACGCATCTAACAAAACACACAAGAACACACACTGGGGAGAGACCTTTTGGCTGTTCCGTTTGTGGTAAAAGCTTTGCAGAAAATAGCACATTGACAATACATACAAGAACACACACGGGTGAAAAACCGTTTGCCTGCTCAGTTTGTGAATATAGATTCACTGAAAAGTCGCAGTTGACGAGACACATAAGAAAGCACGCTCAAGAGAAACCTTTTGCATGTTTAGTTTGTGGTAAAACGTTCAGTATAAAGGCCAATTTAACGGCACACTCAAGAACACACAGCGGCGAGAAACCTTTCAGTTGCAGTTTGTGTTTTAAAACGTTCACTGTTAAGCATCTGCTGAAGGATCACAAGTGTGCTGATTAGTGAAGCAGCAAAATGGAAGAAACTTAGAGGTTGTGGTTAGGAATCGTGAGTTATGACATGCTGATTATGTCGTGAAATAAGTAGCTGGATGTGAAAAATGGGAAGACATTTTGATAGCATGTATGCACTGTTTTCTCTTCTTAGTATGAGCCACTGTGCAAGTTCAGTAAAGAAGAAAAACAATTTGGTGTGGAGAAGTTTTGCTGATGTTTTAGAACGAGTATTTTTTACATAGCTTTTTACATTTGTAACTAGAACATTCCAGGATCTGAGGAGGCGGGGGTGACATGTTCCCCCCTATTTGAGAAGGACTAACATACAATAAGAGCAAGAGTTGAGTCAGTACTTCTTCCAGTGATTTTATTTTATTTTTTAACAAGGATCTACTTCTTCAGAGTGTGATACATTTAACACATGTAGTGTAATGTGCATTCTAATTTTTTTTATTATTTTTGACAAACAGTGCTCAAAAGGAGAAAATGTGTTTGTTTTTTGTTGTCATTGACAGAATATTATCAAAGTGTATGTTCAGCTAATTTTCCTGAATAAAGTGTTATCAATGAATGAGGTGTCTATGAATCAAATATTCGATCTACCTACCTACCATCTATTGACTAGTATGGCCGAAGTCTTCAGTCAGAAAGACTACTGCGAATCTGAAGGTTGAATGTCTTCAATAAACTCCACAATGATGGCAGAACACAATATAGTACTTGGGTGTGGAGTGGTAGTCCAATGTGGTGGTGTATTAGTGGTTTTCTATAAAGAACACAAACATAATTGAAATGAGTTACACTTATAAATTACACTAATAATGCCAAATGTTTTCAGTAACTAATGATTATGAACCATTCTGTTTATGGAGCGTAAATAATTTTACAGTATTTGCCCAAAATACAACCTTTGCACTTGCGCAGAATGTCCACATGGGCGAGCCAAAGATCGCCTAATGAATTCTGGCTTCAGAACGTCAGCGGGTCAATAAGGGCCAATCTATGCGTCAACAATCGAATGTTGTTTATTTGTTATGGCAGCGCCTTAAAGATGAAATTATCGTGTTGAAGGGCCTTCAACACGATAATTTCATCTAGACTTGTGTCTAAATTGAAGGACCTGTGCTCAAAAAGTGGTTATAGATACTCCAGGAACTAGAAAGGGGGGCAAAGCCAAAAATAAGAGCAAACAACTACGAAGGAATAACTCAACTGAATAGCAGGAACAAAGGAGCCATGACAGCGACACAAACTTAACAAAAAAACAGCAGACTATATACACACAATCACACTGATTGACGCAACAAGACACAGCTGGGTGAGGGCACTGATTGGTCAACACGCGAGGCAGGGAAGACAGGTGGGCATAGTTTCGCATGACGAGACAATAACATATCAAAAACACTAACCAGACAAAAGACAACATGAACACCAAAACTACAAACAAAATCCCAACCCCACCGAACCATGACAATGTGTGTGCTTTGCTGTACGGCCATGTGCCTCCTTGTACTTGGGTCCTCAACCATGCCTCACATGACACATAGGGCTTTAAAACAATAAACCTATTTTAACAAACTGGATTATGTTTTTATTTCTTCATTGAGCATTTCATGCACAATTTCACACCATTATTTTAGTCATTTTAAATGATAAATATAACATATACAGGACTGTCTCAGAAAATTAGAATATTGTGATAAAGTCCAATATTTTCTGTAATGCAATTAAATAAGCAAAAATGACATATATTACGGATTCATTACAAATCAACTAAATATTGCAAGCCTTTTATTGTTTTACTATTGATTATTGTAAGAAAACTCAAATATCCTAACAAAATGTCAGAATATTTTCTCAGAGCAAATAAAAAAAATAAAAAATCAATTTTAAAATAATAAAAGTCTTGCAATATTTCAGTTGATTTGTAATGAACCCAGAATTTATGACATTTTGCTTAGTTAATTGCGTTACAGAAAATAATCACAATATTCTAATTTTATGAGACAGTCCTAAAATAAATATAATTTTGGTCTATATAACGTGCCAAACGGACGTCCACATGACCTATTTTGAACCCAATTTCAACTTTGAATAGACGTTTTATATATGTCACTAATCTACGTTGAAATGACGTTGACGAAATTACGTAATCTGATATTGCAATCTGCACCCGAAAGTAACGTTTTTTCTACGTATGCCCATTACGCAGAAACTACGTTATTTCTACGTCGGCTTGGTCATTGGGAAACAAACAAACAAACAAACAAACAAACTGTAGCGAGCAGTGACGGGAGTCGGAGGCAGAGTGTTGAAGTCCGGAGCCAAAGACCGGCGGTTTATTGATTCAGCTTCTCATCGTTTAACAGCAACAACCACTCACTCTGCGCGAGGCTCACAGACCTACCAACATTTTGTTCTTTTATCCTTTCATCCTTTCATCCCAACAAACTCCCCCTTCGTCCCAACGTTCCGTGGGTGAATTATGTTCTAATCACTACAAAACAAACAAAAAACTTGCGCCTATCTCTGGAACCGTTCCATATATGAACTGGTTGGGCCCTCCACGGAAGTGACGTACAGGTGACTTGCCAATGTCAGAGTGCACTTTGTTGAAGAAAATCAGAATACCGCAACTTTCAACTTTATTTCCAGAGCACATAAATAAATAGGAATAAAAAAAAACATTAAAAAAAAAAAGTGTTAGTAAATTGACATAAAAACGCCGTTCGTAAACATACACAAACCAAAAAAATAATCAATTTATAAATGCATACAATGAGTAATGGCAGCGGCACCAAGTCGAATGGAGTCGCGACATGTTCCGTGGGAAAGAGGAAAGGCAACGGCAGCTGCCGATGCCGCGGCATAAACGGAAGGGAAGTCGCCGCTGCCGCGGCATAAACGGACGTGACGTCACTGATTCTACGACTCATGCCGCTGCCGCTAAATGCGCTAGCGCTAGCCCTTTCTCAAACCCTTTATAATAATAATTAAAAAAAACTTCCCGAATTAGTACTGAACAGATCGAAGCCTTGACTCAGTACATACATCACTCCTTGCTTACTCACTAAGCCTTCGTGTCCGGATAAACTCGTCTTGGTGAGGTCTGAAACTTTCCATGCTATCTTAGTTTAGTTTACTATAGCTCGCTAGCCGCTAACAAAGGGAGATTAGAAACTCGTTTGTTCGTGGCACATCGCGAAACATAAAATCGCTTGTGAACGTGTTGGGATTGGGACTGTTGTTTGCAGATGTGTACAAAATCGACAACAGAGTACGCCGAGGAACTTCGTGGGACCAAAGAAGAGAGCAAACGTCAACGAATAGACGATGCTTTCAAGCAGTCCCCAGTTGTGCAACTCAAAGCAGGTTTGTATACGCACTCTTGTTTAGTGATGTATCTTATTTAGAACAAAAACATCACGAAAAGTTGGATCTGACAAAATAATTTCAACGTTGATATTTTGCCGTGAGTGGTAACTCAAAATTTCGCGCTCTTTGTATGACTTGAAACTGTTGGCATGACGTCGGTGTCCTCGTGTCGCAACGCGTTGGCCATCTAGCGTGGAAATTATGTCTTGTTTATAATTTTTCTGCTCATAAAGCAATCATTTGGAATTATAGTAAAATTACCATTAAAAACTCAAACCCCTTCTTTTATGATCAGAGGTATTATTTTATTCATTAAAAACTGTACAAATCAGCATAGGAATACACTTTATTGCTATAATAAAATTTCTTCTCAAGGAAAATTTTACTGTAACGCAGAATTAAATAACATGAATTGGTGTTCAATTCTGCATTTCAAATAAAATAAGAGCTTCAATTTAAAATGCTGCATAGCATTTATCCTTGCAATAATTCACTTTCCAAGTTCACTGACATAGATGAAACATGCACCTTTTGTGGAAATGAATCAAGAACAGTTTTACATTTATTTAGTAATTGCCCTGCGTCATCAAAATTTTTGGAAGTATTTAAAAAATATGCATATGAGAAGACTGGACATATTCAAAGGTGTAATTCTAAATTCCATTCATGATGTAAAATCTTCATCCAAGTTTGGTATCAGTTTTATGCCCATATTTGGCAAATTTTACTTACAAAAAATAAGAATTTACAAATCCCTGACAGATTTTAATATATTTCTTGCAAAATTTGATTTGTATATTAATTCCTTGAATTTTTCAAGAAGTAAGAAAAGTGCATATACATTGAAAATCCTTAGTGTTGAAAATGTATTGTGCCTTGGCTTATTTTCCTTATTGTTGTTGTTGTTGTTGTTATTTCATTTTATTGGAAAGGGAAAATGCACATTAATGAACAACACGAGTTGTAAATATGCCAGATTCTAGCAGCAGTTGCTAATTTGCATCTGTAGTCCCCTATAAATACATTAAAATACACATCACATAGCAATAGAAAATCAAGATAAAACAAATAAGAGCATTACAATAAAACAATAGAATACCATAATAAAATGACTCAATAAAAACAAATCAATGTAAAAAGAGTTAATGTTCACACTTCTGATTGTCTTTCAGCCAACATTTAAGATTTGCTTTAAAAGATGAATATGACGGACATTCCTTAATTGTGGAAGGTAGACTGTTCCAAATGTTCCCCCCCACAACAGATTAGAGGTATTATGAATCAATATCAGGCTTGAAAGGGAAAATTGATTTGAGTTTTGTTGTGTTTCTGTAAAAGGTGTTAATTTGTGGAATAATTTTGGTACTGACCTGAAAAGATGCAAGTCACTTGCTGAGTAAAAAAAAAAAATGTTTAAAAGCAAAGTTCAAGAGCATTTGAATCAGACATGAGATTGTAAAACTGCAGAAATTTAATTTTTTTTTTTTTATGTACCGGTATGCGTGTAATGAAAATTGTATACAGTATGTGAGTAAGAGGATGTATTATTATTATTGTGTATGCCTATGAATTTCATGTACATACGCTATTGGCAAATGTAAGTATATGTCATTTTTCTTTTATTGAAATGTATTAACCTATTGTATCAAAAATGAAATAAGTCAAAAGATACAAAGAATAAGGGGTGGGACTAGCTAAGTTTTCAGCTTCTTCCTAGTCCCTTTGAACATGTAAACTGTCTGTCACTAATAATTGTATAAGTTCCTTCTTTCTTTTAAATTTCTTTTATTTTTAATTTTTTTCTGCTACTTGTTTATGTCGATATGTTCAATAAACAAAAACAGCTAGGTGATATGACTGAAAAATTTATCATGGTTTAAGTTTTTCATATTAGTCGTTATCGACAGTTATATTTATTTGCTTTTTTTTAAATAATATTCAATATAAGCATCAGGAAAATAAAAGGCTGAATTGAATTTAGATGAATTGATTAAAAATCTATTTTTAAAGACGTCAACACAACCAAACAAAATTTGCACACAGTGTCAGCAACATAAACCAGAATAAACTTGAGGTTGTCAGAACATCTGCAACATGAAATACTGTCAACCTCTTTTCCTGCCATATACAGAAATTTCAAGTGACTTTGTGGAAAAATAAATCTATCAAACACATTTTAACTACTTATAGCTCAAAAATTCAATTTTGAATAGCAAATGAAACTGAAAAATGAAACTGCACATACCTTTCTTTGTTGTTGTCGTTTTTTAACTGTACTTACCTTTCTTTTTTTTTTCTTTTCTTTTTTTTTTTTTATCTGCACATACCTTTCTTCACATACACAATGCGCATATGACGTCAGATCCGCCGACAGAGGGTGGGAAATTTTAACCCAAATCCAGTCTGAAAAGTGTGCATGCATCATGGAACCCATTAATTTCTTTAGTCTCTTGTTTTAATTCATATTTTAGAACAATCTTTTTTTTTTTTTTTTTCTCCCAATAGCCTCTAACATTTGTCAGTGGCTTAAACGCATTTCTAGTGTTTCAATTTATTGAATTGGGAGAGCTTGATTTCAATTACGAATCATTTGAGTTTAATCTGGTTAGTCAAGGCACCACTGAAGAAACAGTAATACACACAATGCCAAAGTCAAAGTACGAATTCAGAGTCAGACTGAACCAAAGTACGGTAAATGCGTTTGTCTTCTTGTCCTGCAGATGTCGGTGAAAACTATCTCAGTCCTTGGAAGCAGGAGGCAGATTTCCCTCAAATTAAAAAGGAGGAGGAGCAACCTTGCATCACAGAGGCGGAAAAGCCCTTTCGCATCAAAAAAATGGAGGAGGAGAATATCAACAAGTCATTATTTACTGCTGTCTTTTTAAAGAGTGAAGATGATGACAAGGGTGAGAGTGATGAGAACGGAGGGGCGGAGCCTCCAGGCGGCAGCTCAAGTCAACACTTGACAGAAGGTGAAGCAGACCTCCGTGGACCATCACAAGCGCGTCATCATGACACGTCAGACTTTACAGACACTGACGATGATGATGATGATGATGATGATGGCGACAATCAACGTGAAGGCCTTGAATGTTCTCAGTGTGGGGGGAAATTCAATCCAAAGTGGTACTTGAACATTCACATGAGAATACACACTGGAGAAAAAACTTTCTTCTGCTCAGTTTGTGGTAAAACATTCTCCACTAAAGCACATTTAAAAAGTCACACAAGAACACACACGGGAGAAAAGCCTATTGTCTGCTCAGACTGTGGAAAAAGCTTTGCCATAAGCGGAGGTTTACAAAGGCACAAACGAACCCACACTGGAGAAAAACCTTGTGCTTGCTCAATTTGTGGTAAAACATTTGATATAAAGTTACATTTAAGAAAACACTCAACTACACACAGTGGGGAAAAAGCTTTTGCCTGCTCTGTTTGTGACCAAAGATTCTTTCAAAGCGGCAATTTGAAAACACATAAAACGATGACGCCACTCGAGAGGATTAAACAATTTTCAAGACTGGGTATTGAGGAAAAACGACAGCTTTTAAAGGACGGGAGACCAACGCCTGATTTACCCGCTCTTCAGCAAAAGAAGGGACTGAAGATAGTACGTACTTTCCAAAAAGAATGGTACAAAAAGAAAGAATGGCTTTGTGGATGTACTTCAATTAACCGGCTATTCTGCTATCCATGTTTGCTATTTGGCGGCACCACCGACAAAGTCTGGACAAACGCTGGATATTGGGACTTGAACAACTTGACCAGTGCCATAGCCAAACATGAAAAATCGGTGGTCCACATTCAGAGCCAAATTGCTCTGAAAACGTTTGGCCTCAACAGAATAGACCTGGCTTTGGATGAGCAAAGGAGGCTGGGCATTAGCATGCACAATGAGAAGGTAAAGAAAAACAGAGAAATCCTTAAAAGTCTCATAGATGTTGTGTGTTTCCTTGGTAAACAAGAGTTAGTTTTCCTTGGGAACAAGGAAGATGAAAGTTCGTTAAACCGGGGAAATTACATTGAACTGCTGCACCTGCTAGCCAGCAAGGATGTAAATCTAGCCTCCCATTTAAGAACTTCAATAGTGTTTTCCGGCACCTCTAACACAATTCAGAATGACTTGATTGAGGCAATTGCATTTGTTCTAAGGGACAACGTAAAAGAAGAATTGAGTGTCTCACAGTTTGTTGCTGTGGAGGTAGATGGGACTACAGACATCACTAATAAGACTCAAATCTCTATTATTTTAAGGTATGTCTCTGGCAGTGAGGTGAAGGAAGCTTTTCTTGGCTTTGATGATGTTAATGACAGGAGAGCAACAGCAGTCGCTAATTATGTTTTAGGTGTGCTAGACAATCTCAACTGCACGCAAAAATTAGTAGCGCAAACATATGATGGGGCATCAGTTATGGCATCAGAACTAAATGGAGTGCAGGCAAAAATCAGAGATAAAGTCCCTGAAGCAATGTTTATGCACTGCTATGGCCACAAACTGAACCTCGTCCTATCACAGTCTGCACAGATGATCCCTGAATGTAAAGTCTTTTTTAAGACTCTGGAAGGCCTTGCTGCATACTTCACCGAGTCTACAAAACGCAGCAATCTGCTTGATGAAGTAGTGAAGCGGCGCATTCCACACGCATCAGCCACCAGATGGAACTCAAATTCCAGGCTAGTTCAGACTGTCACGTCCTACCATGCAGAGCTTCGTGAGGTGTTCAACCTTATTCAAGAAAATCCTGACGACTGGGATGGACAAGCTCTAACTATGGCCTCTGGATTCAGCCTTTGGCTCGCTCAGGCTTCAACCTGCTTTCTTCTCATGATGTACAGTGCGATTTTCACAGAAACGGATGCACTCTTTCGTGTTCTTCAGGCCAAGGTGATGGATATAGGATTCTGCTGCCTTCGTGTCAGTGACACTATGAAAGCCTTGAGCAACCAGCGCGAGTCATTTGACTCATTTCATGAACGTTTTCAAGAGCGGTGCAAAGCTCTAAACATTGTGGACAGCACACGACGCAAGCAGCCGGCCCCAGATGAGAGACGGGAGCTGTTTTATAGCATTCTGGACAATATCAACCTTCAAATGGAGGCAAGATTCAGGAACTTGGGAGAACTTGATTTTCTGGCTTTGGTTGACTGTAAAAAGTTTGATGAACTGTCAGCCCACTTTGATGATGCTAAATTACATAGCCTCGCTAAATATGGCAAACATTTTGATCTTGTGAGGCTAAAAGCCGATCTAATTGGGCTATATAGTTCGCAGATGATCAAAAACAAGTCACCTCACCAACTGCTGGCTTTCCTGGTTGAAAATGACCTTCAGCGGACTGTTCCAGAGGCAACGAAACTTCTGAAGTTGGTGCTGACCATTCCAGCCACCACGGCATCGGCGGAGAGGTCTTTTTCTGCCCTAAAACGAATACAAACCTACAACCGCAACAGGACAGAGCAAGGACAACTTTCATCTCTAGCTCTCATATCCATTGAGAACGAAAGACTTGTACAACTGAAGGCCAAGACACAAGAGTTTTACAATGCTGTGATCAACAAATTCGTACAGAAGGACAGGCGCATGGACTTCATCTTCAAATAAAGTAAGTCTGAACACATATTTACTCTCTCATAATCATATACAGTACTACATTTATTATGACAATGATGTCCATTGTGCATGTAAGATCTATGGTGAATATTAGAGATGTTCAATCAGTACCACTTTTTTCAGACCGATACTAGTACGTGTACTTAACTCTTGAGTAGTCTTCGATACCAAGTACCGATACCACGACTACTTTTGATACATAACATTTCCAAAAAAACAATGACAGATTGTCATTATCTGCCTGCCTACCTAAACCTAGAGCTCACTGCACAAAAGAACACACACTGGAGAGAAACCTTTTCCCTGCGCAATTTGTGCTAAAAGATTCTCTTGAAAACAGCAGGTTCAGAAACACAAGTGTTCTGGTCAGATTAAAAGTGGTCATTGAAGCTATCAAAAAATCAGAAGAAACTGGCACATTGTGGTCAGAGGTAAAATTATGAATTTCGCAAAAAATACCAAATGGAATTTTAGGATGATTTTTAGATGCCAAGTTTATCAGAGACAGAAGAATCGTTATGTTGTTGTGATAAGTTTTCCCCGCAAACATGTCAATAAAGTAAAATATAAAATATTTTGTCTCTTTTGGCTGTAACACATTTTGTAAACATTTAAATCACAAGCGCATTCCCTGTATAAATCTACTGCTTCACATAAGTAGTGTTGTGTTTGCAAACATTTTGTTCAAAAAGAACAAATTTTTTCAGATGGGCCGGCTTTCTTGAGGTGAACTACAGTATATGTACTAGAAACATGCTTTAGGTTGGAAAAGAGGTTATAGTTGACAAAAACTAACATTGGAAAAATGTTTTTTGCTAATGATATAAAGTAAAAACGACGATGTTTAAAAAACAAAAACTTCCTGAAGCGACATCTTACATTGACAAAAATAATAGCAGAAATGTCCTTTGTTTTCATCTTTGTTAATATCACTATCATGAGCTTTTGGTGTTCAATTGAAATGCGTTTATTTCAGTATTTAACTTCAATTTAGTCATGTCAAAATATTACAGTTTCATATATGGGGAACTGCACGATCCAGGTCACCACACTTAATTAATATTCATGAGTCTAGCGAGGAGGGTCAAACTCGGCGGGCAGGTCATGCTAGAACGGCTGTAAACAGTCTACTAGCGAGATGTCTACTGCCATAATCTACTAATTCTGTACGAGAATTATATCCCTGGTGCCAAATTCACTGGTATAGACATCAAAGAACATACTAATGTTCAATTGAAGAGATGGCTTGTGTATAGAGGGCTGAAAAAGACGAGGAAAAGAGCCGACCTGATCCACAGTTAAAGTTTTTTTCTCCCCCTCAAAACATTGTCCTACGCAACTGACAATTAGATTCTCCAGTTTCAACAAGCTATCCCTTATTTTACCACCATATGCCCTGTCTGTCATATCTGGTTGTCTTACATCTTTGATAGTTGTTGGAGGTAAATATTGCTTTTTTTTGTGTATACATGTATGTGTGTAGCAAGTGTATGCGTGTGTCTCATGGGCACAACCAACAACACTCACTCTCAATTCTTTCAATTGTTATATCCTTCCCCATTCCTTAATTCAGAGAAGGCCCTACAGATAAATTTTAATACATGTCACAGCTAGGGCTGGGTATTGCCGCCAACCTCATGATACGATACGTATCGCGATTCAGGGGACACGATACGATACGTATCGCGATACAGGGGACACGATACGATACGTATCGCGATACATATGTATCCCAATACAAGGTCTTGAAGGCGATACGTATCCTGATATTTTACATTAATTTACTTGCATTTTATAATAACAGTCATATGTATACCTAAAGGATATGTTTAATATGCTGGATGACAAAAATCTTTTTGTTAGTAGCTCTTCTGGTTTACCACCAAGCGGCATGCCTGGTCTAAATGTGTACGCACTGCAGAGCAAGGAGCAGTTTTCACAGACGCACCAGGAAAATTTACTAATAGGCATGAGCAAAAATATCAAAGTATTAAAATTACAGCTCTAAAATTTGCTTATTTAAAATATTTGGGGAAATAAAAACAGCATTTTTTTTCATGAAACACATTCAATTTCGTTTTTTTAAACAAAATATAGGAAAATTGGTACATTAAGACACGTGCCATGTTAAGTTTATAAGGAAATAAATGTTGATATTCTTCCTCTGCTTTAATTTTTCTTAGCCAATACAGTGTCAATCACCGGTTAGCTATTTTTGCATTAATTGAAGGCAATTAACGTCAAAGACGCTTCTGGTCTTTATTTTTTAGGTACAACGCAAGCTGCAAAGGTAAACATTAACTGCTTATTTATAGCTAAAGAGTAATATCGATTCTGACGCCTGCGTATCGATACGCGTATTGCAATGAGGCCCGCAACGATATATTGCTGTATCGATTTTTTGGGCACACCCCTAGTCACAGCTGCACGAAAGGCAAAAACAAACAAAATCGGACGGTAAGCAAGACAGGTCTGTACCATTTTAGCCTTTTCCCTCATCATTCATTATTGTCGGGGTAGTGCCAAATACATACAAATAAAGACAATCGTTTTCCTCTTCGGCACGGCGGTGGCCGGTAATGGCAGGATTGTCATCTAGAAGCATGCATGCATGCCCCTCAACAAAATATTTACTATATGTAAAGGTGAAAGGCTTCACCTCACTGGCGTTAAACTGCTCTTTTGGACGTCAGCACAAGTTGATCCCCTTTCACATTCATAACTCTGAATTTTTGGCTTCGGGAAACGACTAAAGAATACATCCTTCATATTTGGACGGTTGTAGTGTCTGGAGTGATTTCTGCAACATGTCCAAAATTGGCAAAGCAACAGCTTCTTAATTTTACTGGCTGTTTATATCGTTCTTAACATCTCGTCCAACATAAATACTTTCTAAATCGAGTCCTTAAACCTCAATGGGGACAGAGAGTCAAGAAAAGGAGACATTCTATATATAAAAAAATAGCCAGGCTGAGATTTAATTTGATTTATTTTAATGAAACAAGACAGACGGTGACTTCATGTATTTAATGAGATATGACATGCGGTCCTTTTATCTATGCAGGTGTTCACAGCAAAATGAATCATAAATGATTATATAATGGTACTCATGTTAAAGATGTTGTGCAACAAACTATAGTTAAGTTAATGAGTTTAAATAACTGGTTTCTTAGTCCGTTTCAATAAAACAAATTAATTAAACAAAGTAAGTTTATGACTTGAAGGGGCTGTTAATAACATATAAAATATAAACATAACACAAATAACAAAACGAACATTTATTATTGTCATGAGGTGCGTGAGTGGCATGTATTTTTAACTTGCATACAATGTTTTTTTGTGACATTTTTTCCATTTTATTTATTCAGCCTTTGTTTGTGCAAGTAAAGCAATTAATAACAGATTCTCATTTGTAATTCTGACTTGGCAGAAGAAAGAGTAAAACAAAGCAAAAATAAAAGTGAATAAAATTATATAGATAAACTGTACAAGGTGATACAGTTACATATTTATATTATACATAACATACATGTGAGCAGTGATTGAAGACGTCCTGTTTTTTTTGTTTTTGTTTGTTTTTTAATCAACATAAATCAGTGAAATTGTGTGATTGAAAAAAGAGCCACTTAACCAGGGAGTACAGTTCTTTCTCCGGCCTCTCTGCGAAGCATTTAGCATCATGACTTGATTATTATTCAAACAATTATGACTGCACAACAAACATATGTTCATAATGACACTTTGCTTCATAATCTAAGCAACGTATGATCGTGTCGTGAGTAGTAGTCGGAATAGTGTCCACCTGTAACAACAAAGCAACTTGAGAATATTCATTGACAGTAAATCACGATTCCAGCTAACCCTTGTAATCTCTTTCTTTCATAAAGTCCCATTCAAGGGTGGCACAGTGGTTGAGTGATTAGCATGTCCGCCTCCCAGTGCAGAGGTTGTGAGTTCGATTTCAGACTCCTGGGTGGAGTTTGCATGTTCTCCCTGTGCCTGCGTGGGTTTCCTCCAGGTACTCCAATTTCCTCCCACATTCCACAAACATGCGTGGCAGTGAAATTGAACAGTCTAAATTGTCCCGAGGAGTGATTGAGAGTGCGACTGGTCGTCCATCTGTGTGCCCTGCGATTGGTTGGAAACCGGCTCAGGGTTTAACCCACCTATTACCCGAGACAGCTGGGATAGGCTTCAGCACCCCCCGCGACACTTGTGACGAATAAGCAGTTTGGAAAATGGATAGATAGATGGAAGTCCAATTCATAGAAGAAAACACATTTTTTCACATGTCGAACATTTGAAATTGAGTCTACAGTATGTTGATCTCACGGGAGCCAGGCTGCAGTATGCGCAGGGTGAGAATATGCTTGACAGCTCTTCTAAACCAGGGGTAGAACAAGGCATATATCAAGGGGTTCAGACACGAGTTGAGATAGTACAGGTACAGCGCGTATACTGAAAGCACCTCATAGAGTAAAGAATCAGGTAGTAGAGACACACCGTAATATGGACAGAAGCAAATGAGGAATATGACAACGAGAACGCCAAGAGTCTTGGCGGCCTTCAACTCGGACTTCTTTGCTCTTAAAGGGAGAGAGTGTTGAAGGGTGCCACACGTAACATGAGAGCGAATGGCTCGCGCCTGAGAAACAGCAACCACAAACACTTTTGCGTACAGAATGACAATGATACTGAGTGGAAGGACGAAAGTCACCACCAGATCAACGACTCCTGTATTGAAATAAAAATTCACAACACACTCCCCATAACAGGAACGGTACTTTCCTGGATGCATTATCTGATCGTAATAAATGATTCCACTGTAGCAAAGTGATAAAAACCAACATAGACAAACACAAAGTTGAATTACTTTCACAGTGACCTTGGCGTTATAATGCAGAGGATCACAAATAGCCACATATCGGTCAACTGATATCAGCACTATGTTTCCAACTGATGCGGACGTCACTGTTAAAATTGTGTACGAAAACAGAAAACAGAGAACATCACCAAGAGACCAGCATGATGCCACCATGTAAATTTCTATCGGTACTATCTGGAAGCCCACCAGATAGTCGGCAACAGCGAGAGAGAGGAGGAGGAGGTTGGTTGGAGTGTGGAGCTGCCTAGACACATATACACACACATGAACCGACAAGCTGTTAAAAACACTTCGAAACCAACATCTGTAGGCAGAATACATCATTTTACACATAATAGTATTCAAATCAAGTCACAATGCACAGTTTGTTTCCTTGAGATAAATGAGACAATATTAACAGCTTGAGATCAAGTTCAACTTTGTAAAACTGGTCAAACAAAAAAGGTTAGTTCTAGGCTTAGTGTTAGGGTACACCGAGAAAAAGAACATGCCTGAAATGGGAGATTGAGATGATGACGAGCAGGTTGAGCACCACAGTGAGGACAGCAATGACAGACAACGGGACAAAGTCAACAACAGATTGAGATGAGGGCTTCCTGCAGGAGATGTTGGGCAGCTGTGGAAAGCAGAGATCCGATTGGTCCTCAATGTCCATGGCGAAACCAAACAGGAGCTCAGGCAGTCTTCTGCCGAAAACTCTCTGTTGTCCATCTCATTTATGTCTTTCTAGTACCTCCCCCAACCAAATGTCATTGGGTCAAAATTGTCAAAGTATGATGTCATGATTAGCACCAAACCCCAGACACTACTATCAACAGTTATTTGAATACATATTAAATATAACATCCTATTAAATATGATCTTAAATGTTTTAATGTTGAACGGATGTTTTCCTATTCTGTTTTACTTTTGAGTCAGGCAGTCCCCCCTCAAATTTCTCCAGACGTTCCGAAATTCTGGTGCTCACCTCTAAAGTGGAACATACAAGCGCTAAAATGTAGCACATAACTCCTGTTTGGGGCTCCTTCTGTTGGCTACATGTGTCCTTACGAGTTCATCTTAAGTTTACGCTATTTCCGGAATTTTAAAATTTGGAATCTTCCAGTGCATTGGATTGAGGAGTTGACACATGTTGGGTCAAAATTTCGACCCAAAAGTAATGTAGGTAAAAACTACCCATACTCCTGAGTACAAGCTAACGAGGGGACTCGTAAGAGTATGCAGAGTGACTTTTGTAGCCCTATGACCTATGTAGCCAGTGGCCACATGTATCTCCTGACCAGAGATACATGGGGATACAATCTAAGGCATTTTTCTGCCTGCCTGAGATTGCACCCCCTTTCCCCCACTTAAATACATTTCTGTTTGTCCTATCCTCACATAATTTCTAGTGGACACTGAGAGGAATATTAAGAGTATTCACTGTGAGTTTTGTGGCTCTGTGACCCTCCTGACCGGAGATACATGGTATGCATACCCCCCACCTAAATTCATTTCTGTTTTCCAAAACCTACATGCTTTTCATCATATATGAATGGTAATAGTAAGAATATCCAGCGTGACTTTTGCGGCTCTTTGATCCTCCTGACCAGAGATACATGGGGGTGCAATCTAAGGCAGCCCGTTTTTTTTTTTTTTTTTTTTTTTGTCAGCCTGCCTGAGATTGCATCACCCCAAATACATGTCTAGTTTGTCCAATCCACACATGCTTTTCAATTGATACCGACGGGGCTAGTAAAAGCATTCAGGGTGAGTTTTGTGGCTATCTGACCCTTCTGACCAGAGATACACAGGGATGTCGTCTCAGGCAGCTATTTTTTTTTCAGCCTGCCTGAGATTGCATCCGCCCAAATTAATTTATGAAATCCTAATGTGCTTTCATCATATACGAATGGTACTTGTAAGAGTATTCAGGCTGACTTTTGTGGCTCTATGAACCTCATGACTAGAGATACATGGGGTTGCAATTCTGAGGCAGCTGTTTTTTTTTCAGCCTGCCTGAGATTGCACCCCCACAAATCCATTTCTGTTTGTCCAATCCTCATGTGCTTTTCATCATATACGAATGGTACTTGTAAGAGTATTCAGGCTGACTTTTGTGGCTCTATGACCCTCATGACTAGAGATACATGGGGATGCAATTCTGAGGCAGCTGTTTTTTTTTCAGCCTGCCTGAGATTGCACCCCCACAAATCCATTTCTGTTTGTCCAATCCTCATGTGCTTTTCATCATATACGAATGGTACTTGTAAGAGTATTCAGGGTGACATTTGTGGCTCTGTAACCCCCTGACCAGAGGTACATGACAAAGCTAGCGTTTAATGGCGAGAGAGTGTGACGTACGGTGTTGCTATTGAATGTTCCTACTGAATTATTGTATCGTTTTTGTATACTTGATGGCGACTATTGTCTATTAGAATTGCATTCTAAGACAAACAAGAGCCACACGCAAGGTGGAAACAGCCGTGTATGTGAATGTTGTTAATTAAATGCACCACATTTGGTGTTTTCCACAAACTCAAAATAAAAACCCTTACAAATTAAATGTGTAGCGACAGACTGCATTCTGCACCATGTTGCATTTTCAAAATTAAGCCCCTGTAGCCATTTTCCTTAAATATGAACTTTGGTTGGCATGTATCATGAGTAGACAAAAAAGTCTCAAGTATCCATGTCCAATTTGTGTGGTTCGGTGTGCCTACATTGTTGTTGTTGGTTTTTCCAGGGTGTGTAGGTGGAACATTCGATGGCAGTGAAGTTTGAAAAGTCTCGGATATGCCTTTTTATGGACCTTGTGTACACTGCTAAAAATAAAAGGGTATTTCCCAACAAATTTAGTTAGTAGTTCGTACACACAATGCTGCAACATAAATTAATTGTCTTTATTCTTTGTTTAAACCAGGTGAGGCAATTGAAAGCAGTGTCTCATTTACAACGCCAACCTGGAGGCACCTTGAGCTTCGGTATCTTGCCCAAGGGCACTTTGACGGCAGACAGTCAAAGCCGAGATTCAAACGGGCGACCTGCTCTACTGACTGATCCGCAGCCGCCCATTTAGCAACATTTAGGTATTTTGAGGTCTGTGGTTCCCAATGGAAACATGAAGTACCTCAGGGAGGGAAAACACCACTTGGATGCTTCAATGTCAAACATGTAATAATCCATTGAAATGTATCGGTTGTCAATGAACCAAGTCTTTCTGTCAAATTTATTTTCAAGTGCACCTTGTGTGTCCCCCGGCGACGTCCTCTGAGGTTTTGGTCGACCATGTTTTTGTCACTGGTTCACACCTTAGCTCATTAGCGCATTGTGATGTTGACAGCGTCTTGCAATCAGAGTTGTGAAGATGACAACACGTGAGGTCATGCTTGTGTGTCTCCCAGCAGACACAGACAGCAGACTTGTTGTCTTGAATCAGCTAGATAAGGTCAAAAGCAGGATGATGCCAGGACAAATTGGCCTTCGCAACCACTTTTCTGTGGGACATGACAGGTCATTAGGTTACATAAGTAATGTCCACTCTTCACTTTTTGGATCTTTGCATGTGTTGCTGCCCCGTGTGTGTGTTAAAGTCTGAATTGTTTGGAGGTTTAAAATTAAATTACAGTATTACGCTGATTTCCGTTACCCCGTATGTGGCCGAAGCACGCACACCAGAAGGGGCAGAACAGTGTAAATTGAATTGAAAAAACAAAACAAAAAACAGTTTAATTGTTCATTCCTTTTAATTATGTAATTACTGAACTACAATAGAGCATTGTATTTCTGAGTACTATTTTTTTTAAGTTGTTTTTCAAACGGTTGCAATGGATTAATGGTATCTCTGTTTATTTCAATAGCAAAAGATGATTTGAGATAAAAGTATGTTGTTGTTTTTACAGTTCAGTAATCCACATCCATCAATGCAATTATGCTCCAGACCACCTCCACAAGTGAAACTTGCAATGTAGAAATAACCTATTTAAATACTCCACAGTCATTTTTATACCATTTACAGTACTTAAATACACTTTTAAAATCATGCAAACACATTTAAACACAGGATACGTACGGTATGGAAAGAGTGCGATAAGACAACACAAAAATAGTGTGCAACCAGTGTTTCGTTTCGTTCATTAAGAGCGCCACTGACACTGCTCAGGAGCTCTCATGGCCTCTCTTCCAAATTCATTACAATCATTTACAATCAATTTTTAAACATACAAGCACACATACACTAAACAGAAAAATAAATACGATACATAAATGAAATCTCACTATTCACACAGTGGAATTACATTAAATAATACATACATAATAAGTGTAATACAATCTAAATAATAGATATGCTCCAATTTGTTTAACAAACTTATCTCACAGCCCAAATATGTGCATTACAAAATGAACCTACAGCCATCGCTTTCGGTAGGCGTATAAAGCAGGAATACAGTTAGTTTGAAGTTTGAAGTTTGAAGTTTATTGAACATATGCACATATACACGTATAATTATATAAACACAAAGTTAAAAGTAAAAAAATAAAAATAAAATAAAATAAAAGAAACATCCAATAAATATCTATGTATATGTTCAAGGGAGTAGGAAGAAGTTGAAAACTTATCCAGTCCTACCCCTTATTCTTCATATCCTATCACTTATTTATAATAAATTACATTTTTAATAAAAGAAAATATAATGCTACTCGTATAAAAAAATAAATTAAAAATAGAAATAAAAATACACTAGTAACACACATATATACAAATTTCATTACACTCATATTTATACATCAAAGAAAAATAAGTAAATGAATAAATCATTTCTACAATCTTCTTAACTTATATCTGATTTAAATAATAATATTGAATTTTACTTTTAAACATTCTTTTAAATTCAACAAGTGAATTACATCTTTTCAGTTCGGTTCCCAAGTTATTCCACAAATTAACTCCTTTAACGGAGACACACCTTTGCTTAATATTTGTTCTTGTTTTGGGTTTTTTGTATACACTTGTACCCCTTATATCATAAGGACAGTTTCTAATTTCAAACAACTTTTGAGTACTGTGGCAGAGTAGATTATTGTATACTTTATACATTATTTGTGCTATTTTAAACTCAACCAAGTCATAAAATTTCATTGTATTTAATTTAATAAATAGTGGATGTGTTGATTCTGTATATTTTGATCTATTAATAATCCTTATGGCTCTTTTTTGCAATTTAAAAACAGTGTCAGTATTTGTTTTATATGTGTTTCCCCAAATTTCCACACAATAGGTCAAATATGGTAATAATAATGTATTATATAATGTATATAGTGAATTCATGTTCAGGACCTCCTTGGTTTTATAGAGTATCCCTATGATTTTTGACATTTTCCTTTTAACATTTTCTATGTGTGGTTTCCAACATAATTTATCATCAATAACTACTCCAAGGAATTTATTTTCATACACCCTTTCTATTTCAATTAAATTCACCCTAATTTTAACTTGATGAGTGATTGGTCTAGTACCGAAAACTATGAACTTGGTTTTATTTAAATTTAATGATAATTTATTCATATCAAACCAATTTTTTATTGTACTTAATTCATACTCCACAGTAGTCAGAAGCTGCTTCAAGTTGTCTCCAGAACAGTAGAAAGTTGTATCATCCGCAAACAAGACACTCTTGAGTATTTTCGAGACACAACAGATATCATTCATATACAATATAAATAATTTAGGGCCCAGCACAGACCCCTGAGGAACTCCATGAGTAATCTTCAAGTGTCTTGATTGTACATCATTAAACTGCACATACTGATATCTATCATCCAAATAACTTTTTATCCATTTATATGCTAAGCCTCTTATACCATATTTCACTAATTTATTCATTAATATAGAATGGTCTATGGTGTCAAATGCTTTCTTTAGATCCATAAATATCCCAACAGTAAATTTTTTATTGTCTATGTTGGTAGCTATTTCCTCTACAAGTTCCATGACTGCCATTGAGGTGGTCCGTTTTTCTCTAAAACCGTACTGATATTCACTCAAAATCTTATGTTTCTCAATAAAATTATCCAGTCTATATAAAAATAATTTTTCTAGAATTTTTGAGAACTGTGGCAACAATGATATTGGTCTATAATTACTAAATATATGTCTATCACCACTTTTGTAAATAGGAATTACTTTTGCTATTTTCATTTTTGATGGAAATATACCAGTTTGGAAAGACAAATTACAAATATATGTAAAAGGTTTTACAACATATTCTATAATACTTTTTACCAGTGTCATATCAATATTAAAATAGTCGGTAGACTTTTTATTTTTTAATGTTTTTACAACATTTAATACTTCAATATCATTAACACCATTTAAAAACATAGTGGATGAATTATTTACAACGTACTTATCTATTTCATGTTTATTTCTTGTCTCTGGAATTTCATTTGCCAAATTTCTACCCACATTAACTAAATATTCATTGAAGTTATTGACTATGTCTGAAATTTTATCGATTACACTGTTTTTATCTTTTATAAAATATTCTGGATAATTTATTTTTTTAGATCTATTTTTAATTACATCATTTAGTATTTTCCATATTTCTTGCATATTGTTTTTATTCTGCTCTAGTAATGCATGGTAATGATCTTTCTTCCTTATACGTATAATATTTAATAATTTATTTTTATAGGTCTTATACTTTGTTTCAGATTCCATAGTTCTTGTTTTAAGAAATCTTTTATATAAAATATTTTTCTTTTTACATGCATTTTCTATCCCCTTTGTCATCCATACCTTATTTGGACCTTTATACTTCCTTTTAATTTGAACTATTGGACAGTGTTTATTGTATAAAAAGTTAAATGTTGACTGGAATTCACTATATGCAGTGCTAGGATCGTTTTTTGAATAGACTTCAGACCAGTTATGCTTTTCTAGGTCCAGCTTAAAGGCAGCCATGGACCTAGGTGTTGTTAATCTTTTTTCAATTGTGTAAGTTGACGGCTTCATAATTTTTTTTTCAAAATAATCATGAAGAACTGCAAAGACCGGAAGATGATCACTTATATCATTAATAAGGAGTCCACTTTCTATTTTAAAATCTATTTTATTTATAAATATATTATCTATTAGTGTAGCTGTATCAATTGTTATTCTACTTGGTTTCGTAATGACAGGGAATAAACTGTTACTATACATCATATTTATAAAGTCGGTTGTTTTCTGGTGTCCATTAGGATTTAACAGGTCAATGTTAAAATCACCACACATTATTCGCGTTTTTTTATCATTTGTATAACTAAGAATTTCTGCTAGTTTATCGTTAAATGTGTCAAGACATGACCCAGGTGTCCTATATATACAACTTATAATTACATTTGGTACATTTTTCATGTGTACCTCAATTGTCACACATTCCATTACGTTATCCATGGCAGTTGTCAGATGTTCAACTTTACTACATTTAAAAACCTTATCAACATAAATTGCAACACCTCCTCCTCTTCTGTTTTCCCTATTCATGGTAAACAGTTCATATCCTTCCATCTCAATATCATTTGTTATCTCATTTTCAAGCCATGTCTCTGATATGGCTATTACATGGAATTTGTTAATTTTACGCAAGCATTCTTTAATTTCTGCAACATTTTTATGTAGACTTCTACTATTAAAATGTATAATTGAGAGTGCATAACAATCATTATCTATATTTACATTTAGTTGTTCATTTGTATAATACTCACAAACGATATCATAATTGTTGCTACCAAAAAATGTATCTGGGTCAAGGGTATTTTCTAAATCAGATATCTTATATTCCGTATAATCAAATATTTTAAGGTTATTTCCCTTTGTGTACAAATTTGCCATTTTGGCATTTTGTAGATCTTAGTCAGGTATACTATACCCAGCATACTATATATTCTTTCAGTTTATTAGTGAGTTGCGTTGGTCTTGATGTCTTGATGTGCTTGTTCAGTTGATGACGTTAAATAATTTTCAAGAAATAGCATCGCACACTCACCAAGTAGATGTAAAAAAATCTGCGATGCTATAATTTTATTTATTTTTTGACTTTTTCCTGGCGTCTACACCACCTGCACTTCTTCGTTTGCCTTTTCCTCTCTTTTTTTTCATGCATTCAAAGTGTTTTTAATATCATTTTTATTTCATTTATTCAACATTTCTTTATCCAGATAATTGCAAGTGAGTACAGATTTTCCTTTGCAACACTCATGTGGCAGCTGACAGCAGAGTAGGCAACAAAATATGCAATAAATACACTGAGGTTACAACATAATATAGGTACATTTAAACACCCATCTCCACTCATATCTAAGTGTTTTCCTTGTTTTCACAAATGTATATCTACAAACTGTAAAAGTGAATTGCTGTGTTCCAGATATCCTAATTTATGAATGCTCCTTACCCTGGTTGAAAATGGCAACAAGGTAAAGAATTAAGCTTATCTTTAAATAGATTTATATTTGTGTTTACCTTTTGGGTTTAATTAGCCTGACTATCTGACTATAGGATATGTGAACATGTCTGATTGACGCGTCATCATGTTTGTTTTATTTTCCAGCTCTTACGGTGTATGTTTGTGTATGAGACAAAGAAAAAGAGAATTAAAAGGAAACTTCAGACCACCAGTAAAGCTTCATTATTTCAAATGACGCTACATAAGATCCACTTGAGGGTAGTCGTGCAGGTCATGCACCAGAAGGAACCCAGTGGTGGGTTTTGTGTAGTGGTTTGGCTCTGGGTTAATGTTCTCAGTTTGGTTCATTTTTAAAACTGCTGGGTCAAAAAAAAGCCAAATTGGGTGAAATAGTTAATAATCTAGCACTGGGCGGGGCCGAGCCAATGCTGGGTTATTTGTATCCAGTGCATTGGGTTGAGGATTTGACAACAATGGGTGAAAAGTAGGAGCATGGATGTAAACAACATTTAATGACATTAATGATATTAAAATGTCATTTGTATTATATTATTCTGAGAAGTAATTGCAAGGTCAGTTTGTCAGTGTCCAGTTGAAAAACAAGCTCGGAGAAACACAAGCATTGCCTCATATGTTGTTGTGTTGTCTTTACACCTCTAATTGCAAGACTCTGTCATCGGTGCACACTAATGGGCCAAGGTGTGAAGCGACAAGAAAAACATGAGACAACTGTAATGAGGACGTCCTTCAGGGACATACAAGGCGTTTTTGAAAGTAAACTTTATCAAAGACAAAGATCAACAACAGATACATTTGAATTACAACATGTTTGCCATTCAACTTGGAATGAATAGTGTCCACGTGGTGTTTTCCCATCCTGAGGTACTTTCCCTTAGACATCTCTGACCTCAAATGACCTGAATCTGGTTCAATCTATTTATTTTATAGAGCCTTGCGTGATTATTAAACCCAACTGCTTGCTAACTTTATGGGGAAAGGCCTGTTTTGTTAGCCATGAATGGAACATAGATAGTCCAAGATAGCCTCGATTCCTAGACCTTGTTTGCGACCTCGACCTCAACCTTGATCTTGCCTTCCCGTCTTGTTTCTTGTAAATTCTTGAAGATTTCTGTTGTACTTTGCCTTGTTGCCCTTTTGGATTGGTTCAAGTGTGTTTTCCGTTCTGCGTATTTGTTGCGTGTGTTTTTTGCTATTTAAATTTGTGCTTGCCATTGCAAGCTCTTTTTGTTGAACTTTTGCCTGTGTGCTTAATTTTTTTGTTGTAAATAAATCATTTTCTAAATGTACGTACTTGTCCGAATTTTGGATTGGCTGGTACAATTCAGCCAGCTCAAGTTGTCATTACAGCCTTACAGAACTATAGTACGATGAGTTATATTGTAAATTATGTGTCTGTAAGGCGTTTCAAACTCTTATTCCATATGTTACAGATGCCAGCTTGAGCTGTGCGATTGTATTTTAGTATAACTTCCCTTCTCTGAGCTTTCACAGGGTCTTTTGCCCTTTGCTGACTTTTAACTTATCAGTCAGTGCGCTCCACTTCTAAGGTGATGCCGTAGTTCGAACCCAGAGTGGGTCGACGATGCTCGAATTTCATCGGTTATACATGTGCCCCTTTCTTTTGAATTTGAGCACCTGCTCCTTCAAAGCTCACTGCACGCCCCTGGTCTCATCAGTTTGTAGTAAAACATTCTCTGTAAAGTCAGTTCTAGAAACTCACACAAGAACACACACCGGAGAGAAACCTTTTTCCTGCTCAGATTGTGGCAAGAGCTTTACTTGTGAATCAGATTTACGAAATCACAAAGCAACCACCACTGGAGAAAAATGTTATGCATGCTTAATTTTTTGGTGAAACATTCTATTTTAAGGGAGGAACTACACGCAGAGGAGAAAAAGCTTTTGCCTGCTCTGTTTGTGGCCAAAGATTTTCTCAAAACTGTCATTTGGAAACACAAAAAAGAACACACACCGGAGAGAAACCTTTTCCCTGCACAATTTGTGCTACAAGATTCTTGAGTAAAGGACAGGTTCAGAAACGCGTGTTCTGGTTAGAATAAAAGTGTTTTTTGAAGTGGGAACTAGTTACTTCGTTATTTTTATTTATTTTTTTAATTTTGTTTAACACATGCATATGGCCCTGGAAGCTCCCTACAATTTTTATTTTTAAACAAAGCTGTCAATTCTTTATATGTTTAAAATGAAAAGTTTTTTTTTTGTTTTTTGTTTTTTACTACAAATTTTTACACTAATATTTTTACATAAAAAAATGTTGTGAACATTTTATTTTTGTTGACTCAGTTTTATCAAGCATCTTGTCTCGTGGGATTTGTCTCTTCCCCTCCCAATTTAACAGCAATAAGTCACAGCACGAAATTTCACTGAACCAAATGAAATGTGTTTGTCTTCTTGTCCTGTAGACATCGATGAAAAATATCTTCGTCCTTGGCATCAGGAGCCAGATTTCCCACAAATTCAAGAGTTGGAGGAGGAAGATAAGCCCCATATCATAGAGGCGGAAAAACACTTTCACATCGAAAAAGTGGACGGGAATATCATCAAGTCATTACTGACCATTGTCCTTGTAACTCATTCACTTCCAGCCATTTTCACAGAAGTAATCCCGTTCGCTCCCGGCTGTTTTACTGGATTTTGACTGATTTTGCAAGGCCCACAGAATATTGTGTTCTATTGCTAAAAAAAACATGGAACCTATCAAAAGAAAGATTGAAGTCTCTTCTTTCATCGGGAAAATAAAGTAAGTTTCTATCTGTTTCCGTTTTGCAGCAATTAGCATGAGAAGAGAGCTAAGTTTCATCAGTTTTCACAAATCTATTTAAAATTGTAAGTAAGTTAGCTTTTTCTCTAGATATCCCTGGTTGATCACCTTTCCTCTACTGCCACCTGCTGGCCGTTTGTGTAATAACTACCATTTCTGCAACCGTTCTTTGCAGTTGAGAGGCTGCATCAAAGCCTTCTGTATGCTCTAGCATAAAAAAAACGTATAAATACGTCTTTGGGACACAAAACATAAAAACGTATTTACACGTTATTGGGAGCAAATGAGGTAAAGAGTGAAGACGACGACGAGGGTGAGAGTGACAAGAAGGGAGGGGCGGAGCCTCCAGGCAGCAGCTCAAGTCAACTCTTGAAAGCAGAAGGTGATGCAGACCTCTGTGGACCATCACAAACGTGTCGTGATGACACGTCAGACTTTACAGACACTGATGAGGATGATGTTGGTGGGGGTGATAATGACAAGAATGATCATGATTATTTTTATGATGAGGATGAAGAGGAGGAGGAGGATAATGATAATGAGGATGATGATAATGACAACCAGAAAGAACATGAAGTTGTTCAATATTCTCAGTGTGGGAAAAAACTGAAGAAACCAAGTTTGAGAGCTGAAATGAGAACACACACTGGAGAAAAACCTTTTGTCTGCTCAGTTTGTGGTAAAAGATTCTCTGTAAAGTCACTTCTTGTAAGTCACACAAGAACACACGCCGGAGAGAAACCTTTTTCCTGCTCATATTGTGGCAAGAGCTTTACTTCTGAATCAAATTTACATGATAGTGAATGAGGAGTTAGGTACACGTCTGTGTTACCGTTTATGTTTTAGGTGTCATTTGCTTATTTATTAGTCAAGACATTTG